>NC_047655.1:24778802-24886309 GCF_902201215.1 Prunus dulcis | reverse complement strand
ATGAATTCAAGACTGAAATGATGAGAAGGTATGAAATGACTGATCTAGGCCTTTTATATCATTTCCTTGGTATGGCAGTGATTCAAACTGAATCCTGCATTTTCATAAATCAAAAGAAGAATGCTCTGACTTTGCTGGACAAGTTTGGTTTGAAGCAATGTAAGCCAGTCAGTACTCCTCTGGTGGCAACTGAAAAATTGTGCAAAGATGATGGAAGTGATCCTGCAGATGAGAATGAGTACAGACAGATTGTGGGCAGTCTATTGTATTTGACAGCTACAAGACCAGACATAATGTTTGCAGCTAGCCTATTAGCTAGATTCATGCATTGTCCAACAAAGAAACACTATGGAACAGCCAAGAGAGTGCTGAGGTATATTCAAGGCACCATTGATTTTGGTATTGAATATCAGAAAGGAAAAGAAGCCATCCTAATTGGATATTGTGACAGTGATTGGGGAGGAAGCCAAGATGACATGAGAAGCACCTCTGGCTATGCTTTCTCTTTTGGCAGTGGAGTATTTTCTTGGGCATCAGTCAAGCAACATAGTGTTGCTCTCTTCACAGCTGAGGCTGAGTATGTCAGTGCAAGTGAAGCTACTACACAAGCAATATGGTTGAGGTTTGTTCTAGAGGATTTTGGAGAATTGAAAACTGATGCAACTCCATTAATGGTGGACAACACTTCTGCCATTGCAATGACAAGAAATCCTGTTTTCCATCAGAAAACCAAACACATCAACCGCATGTATCATTTCATCCGAGATGCTTTACAAGATGGAGTTGTGGACTTGAGATACTGCAGGTCTGAAGAACAAGTGGCTGACATTTTCACTAAAGCTCTGTCTAAAGATCGGTTTAACTATCTTAGAGGATTGCTTGGTGTTAAACCAGTTAACAATTTAGAAGGGAATGTTGAAATGTAAATTTAGTTACTGGTTTAAGTTTGTTAGTTGACAGGTGTAAGGCTTAAATTTGATTCTAGAGTATAGGTCTCATAGGTCCTAGCTCATGCCAAGTGTGCAGCTCATATTGCTGACACTAAATTGTATGGCTGAGATCATATTCTCTGTTGTACAAAAGGAATGTTCTGTTAGAAATGAAAAGTGTGTGCATGATTACATTCATGGCCTAACAGATTCTCTCCCTCTCCTTTTCTCTCTAAAACCTTTTCTCATATATTTTGTGTGCAAGAACATCTACTATTCTATAGAAACTTCAACATCTACTATTCTATAGAAACTTCAACAGAAACCTCTCCTCCAAAATCCCATGTGAATGGCCACAGGCATTAGCCTGTGGGCGAAACCCATTCTTGAACTCCAAGCAAGGGACACAACTGTACTTGTGCCTCAGCAAATCCCTTCTTCCCAATTCCCCATCATGCAGGAAAAGGCATGGCTCTTCTTTGGCAAGTTTTCACCTTATGTACATACATAAGGAATTGGGGTGTTCTGTTTAACCAACCATGGAGGTGGGTGAAAGAGAGGTCTGTATAATCATCTGATATTGGCACAGCTTCCTCTTTCAGGCTCTGCATTTTGTTCTAATTTTAATTATACAAATTCCCTTCAAGCAACAATGTATTTTTCCATCTAATAGCAGCAAAGCCAACAGATGAACCAGACACAGTTAGATGAAGTGCAAAAGTTCATCTTTTTCCAAGTTGCCCAGAGGTCAATGACAGTGAGGCAATGCCTAAAACAAGCTAATTCTGAGTATTGCCAACTAATCAATCTGGTTTGAGTAGTGAAAGGAGAAGTTCAAAAGTTGTTGATGCGAAAAAGTGGTTTGACACGTGGCTCGCCCAACTTAGTGATATTATGTCTTCGGAAGGGAATTTGCCTTCGGAAGATCAAGTTCCTGCAAAAGGACACGTTCGATGAGACCTTGGGATACCGGTGTGGTACCGGCCGAAGGCTCTCCGATGTTTAAGTAAGTATGGTTTTAGTAAATATTAGATTACAGATCAAGCGGTAGCGTACCGTTGGTTTTTTCTCTCCCTCCCTTTCGAGGATAGGGGTCTTCTTATATAGACATTGGGAGGCGTGCACTATACTCATATTTCCGATGTGGGACTGTAGAAGCGGATTGTGAGCATGACACGTGTCTTGGTGCAAAAATGTCAAGATGTTTGGCTTCGGTAGGACACATGCCGAAGGGTTATTGTGATAAATGTCGATTGTCCACGTGTTTGGCAGTCACAGGTCGTTTATTTCCGGTATAAACAGAAGTTATAGAAATCTACCATTTTCCTTGATCTGCATCCAATCAATCTTTTGAATGGTGCTAATTCTTTTTATTAATTTTTATGATTTTTGATTTGTTTTTAGAGTCTTGAAGCATACAATGGCTAGGCCATAAGGTTTCTATAAACTGAAGTGCTTTTGATCTATTTATAGGTCTTGATTGTCTCCTCAGAGTTTGAAAATTGTGTAAATATTATACAAACATATATATATATATATATAGAGAGAGAGAGAGAGAGAGAGAGAGAGAGAGAGAGAGAGAGACCCTTTCAATCTCCCATTGATATTACAATTGCCCAGAAAAAAAAAAAAAAACAATCTTTCAATTCAGAAGTTACATCTATATATATATCTTTCAATTCTTTAATATTTTCCCACTTATATTTTTTACCCCTAAGTCTATCTCGGAAGATATACAATATATATTTATTATTGGTAATTTCCTTCTCTGACTGAGTTCAAATGCACAAATCACAACACAATCTTGCTGTCTCATTGAATTCTGCAAGGAAGAGAGATTATAGGCCAAGAAACCTTTGCTGTCACTTTTTGTCTTTACTATTGACCTTAAAATCACCATCCTTTTTAGATTGGAGTGTTTTATTTTCACAAACTCAAAGTTGGTATTACATATCCCTTCAAGTTCTAGTGGAGAACATTGCACATTAACAATTCTCATACCTACCTCGTTAAATCAAAGTAACATGTACCAATCTTTCCATTGAGTTTCAAAGCAAATGAACAAATGGTACATTGTTTAATTACATAGTAGTTGAGATTGTTCTGTTGAATAAGAATATGAGAGTTTCTCATGGTCCTTTAATTTATTCAGCTCATAAAGTCAAAGAAATTGACGAATTTGAGTTTATTTGACACAAGCCAAGCCACAGTCTACACACGTGGCAGGTTGTGTGATTATTTATAACTAAACTGAGCCCATCAAGCAAAAGTCTCTGTTCCCATTATCCCTAGACCGAATGACATTGGCATCACCTATAAAATTAGTCAAGATTTGTAGAAAGTCCAATGGGTGATAGAATAATAGTGTTTTCTTTTGAAGGGAAAAAAAAATGATGGCAACCATGTGATTAGGGTCTTGAAAAGAGAGATTATTATAATCCAGCAGCAGAGGTTGTTCAACTGAATTTCTTTATATTGAGTCCGAATAGCAACTGGTCAAACTTGGAAGTTGCAGGCATAATTGCAGACATTCCTTCGCATTGAAACGGGCAAAACACCCGTAAAGACCATATGGGTTCTGGCAAGTTGACGCAATAAGATCAAATTTGATTTTCTAATTGGTAAATTAAGAAAATTCTTATAATTCGTTCATTTCAGTTCATTGTTTACACGTACGAATAAGATATTTATAAAAATATAAATGTGTAACTTAAGAAGTTGTATGTGTGCCATGGCGGAGCTAGATTGGTACATATGTGGGGGAGCCATGGCAACTTCAAGTCTGCACCCAACTCCGCCCCTGTATATGCATAAAAGTTCAAATTTTGTTTATATTTATGTCATTTCTTACGTTGTTTTGTTCACACAAGTTTAACACCTCATTGATTTTTTTCTTTTTAATAAAAAAATAGTTGTTCACACAAGTTTAATGTTACTATGAAATTGAGAAGAAACTTAGGCCCTTATCCGATCCATATTTAGACTGCAGATATCAGCAAGCGAATTATGGTTGGCGGAAAATAGTTTGAGTGTGGACCACCAAATTATTTTGGGACAAAATGCGTCGGTGAGAAATGCCCAAACTTGATTTCAAAATGCCAGCTAGAGACAGAGGCAAAAACACGGTAACGTACGCTTTAAAAATAGCTGGACCTCAACAATATCAATATGAAACTTGTAGACCAAGATTTATTTATTTAGCATTATTCCCTAAACCGTTCAAAAGTCTTCTGACTAACGCTTGCTGCTGCTGCAGCTACCAGATATGGAAGAAGAAGAAGAAGAACCCACAGCTCAGCTTATTATGACACGTCGCTCATGGCTTTTTTATGTTAGCTGTAAAATTTAATTAGTCAAGAATAATAGAGCATGATTTTCATGCGCTGTGTGTGTAAGACGTGAAACAAGCCCTTCTAATATCTGCCGCATTCTAAACAGCATATATTTGTAGCTTCAAAATCATGAAGATTATATATATGTATTTTAATAAACCGATCAATCCGTGCAAAAATGCTAGAATGTCAAAAGAGGAGCGAAGTTTGAGACTCTGAAAACACGGCCACTGTCCTTGGAATCTTGGAAATCACGTGTCCTGAAGAAAAACTAGCTACATATATATAGTTTTTGATAAGAGTAAAATCAACTTTCATCTCATATCACAGTATATACGAAATTATATACGACATCACAATATTTAACTCGCACAATATCACATGAGAGAATATAATAATAATCATTATTAAAACACTTTCAAAATTGAAAGTGGTGTTTGATATCTCTCCGTTTTGGATCGTACAAAATTAGTCCCACACATGAGAAATTTCTAATCTAGTATACTGCGCAAGAGATCATTTAGGTTATCAACAAATCAATACATATATACATAACATGTTAAACGGTCTAAAAATACAGTATTTTCACTTCCGTCTATCATTTCAAACCCTTTTTCAGTTCTCCGCTAAAGTAAAAGGAGCTTAAAAAAGCTATGTCATGTCCCATTACATATATATAGTGAAATCTTCGTAACTCATCCTCAGCAGCTTAGTTCAATACCCCACCTGCAGACATATATGCTACTTCTAGATATATGACAACAACTGGGATGAAGGAAACAAAATATATATATATATATATATATATCTCTCTCTCTCTCAACACAACTTAAAAATTCAAATGCAGTAAAAGTCAGATCTAATTAATGTTATGGGAAAATCCATATGGCGTTTTAGCTTCTTCAGCCACTTATGTACATGCATGTCATGATGTCACCACCTTAAGAACCGCATACCATGCATGTATTCAATCAACTTTTGCTAGCTAGAATACAAATGTCAATGAATTACCTGAATCAAATTTCAACTTGGCGTGCTTGGAGTCTCAAAGCCTGTATTCAGTGTTTCACAACTACTCGTCTTCGATCTTCTTGCATGTGTTTACATATCAAGACTTGTACATGGAAATTTAATAGAACAGTAACCTATTCTACTTAGCTGGCTAAACACGTTATTTAAGAGATTTTTCTTTCTAAATCAATGGAAATGAGATGAGAGATTAATGGAGATATGTAGCCCTTTTTTTCATCACTAAACTAGCAATAAATTAATTAAAAGCGTCTCAGTGGGCAAAACAAGAAAGGAAATGGATCAACATAATGTATAACATCCATTGAACGCCAAACCCATTTCCAAAGAACCAAGAGTGTTTCTAGGTAATTGAGAGCTAACAAACCTCTCAAGCCACCATTCATTGCTTGCTACATGTCTTCTCTTCTAAGCTTGTTTAGCAAAGCGGTGATAAGAGCATCCCTCTTCTCAGCCCTAGCCTCCTCTCTCATCCTCCTTTGCTCTTCTCTCTCTCTCCACCTCCTCTCCATCATTATCCTCTCGTTCTCTAGAGCTTCCATGGTCTGCCTCCACTCCATCTCCTTCAACCGCCTCTCGTTCTCCCTCGCTTGAAACTCCTCCCTCCATTGCATCTCCATTTGCATCTGTTGCTTCATGAACTCCTCCAATATCTCCCTCACATTATTTCCGCTTCCACTCCCACTTGTACTGCTGATGCCAATATTGCTCATCTTCACCTTCTTCTTCTTTTTCCTCACCGTGCTTGCCTTATTCTCGGCCTCGCTGTCCTCATTATCTTCCTCCTCATCCGAAGAAAGCGCTTTCTTCTTCGACCCGCTTGCAGCCCCGCTCTCTTCTGCCCACAGCATTCTCTGCATCCTCGCTGCGAAAATCGCTTGCAGCTCATTGTAAAATGGGAATTGCTGCCTCATAGCTTCCGGCTCCATCGTCTCACATCCCTAAATACATCAACAGAAAGCGAAACATAAAGACACGCACATATATATGTCAGACAGATAATAATGAAGGCAGCAAAATTTTTTTGAAGATTTTGGGTGAAAAGCAAAAGCAAACCCCTGAAAGGCAATCAGTATGTCGTATAAAGGGTGTGTTGATTAGATGGGAGATTAATTCATCAATAATTAAACTTAGGACTTATTTGGGTTTATACTTTACATAACATTTGTGTACCTTGTAACGGGTAACGAGGTTTTTCCACTTGCACTTGCACTGTTCGGCGCTGCGATGGTGGCCCTTTTCCTTCATCTTGGTGGCAATCACTTCCCACAAAAGCTTGTTTCTCTTCGTCTCCATGAAAGTCTGGTCGAGCTCGGCTCTGATCACCAGCAACTCTTTCGTCTCTTGAATGCTCCATTGAGGAAACCTATCGCTCGCGTCCACGTTGACGCTGATAGTACTAGGAAGCGGCTGCTGTAGCTGCTGCTGCTGAAGCTGCTGCTGCTGCTGTTGTTGTTGTTGTTGTTGAAGATGAAGCTGATGAGTTTGATGCTGAAGTGGTTGATGATGTTGCTGTTGTTGTTGGTGATGATGACGATGATGTCCCTCCATGACCAAAACCTCAATCTTAAAAAGGGGTGTTTTCGTGAAGATTAAGTTTGGGTTTCGAAAAGATTTAATATGAAAGAAGAAAAGAAAAGAGAGAGAAGAAGGATAAAGCTTAGATTCTATGAAGGGGGTGGTGTGAATGGCAGGTGTGAATCCTTAAGGAAGAAAAAAAGGGACAGATTTTGATGATCTCTTTCTTCCTCCTCTCTTTCTTTAACTGCTTATGTGTCGATATAAAAAACCAGCAGTTTAATAATTATTCGTTCAGATTTGATGAGAAGTTCCAGAAAATTAAAAACAAAGAGAAAAAGGAAAGAAAGAAAGAAAGAAATAAGGGAAAAGAAAAGCTTTTGTCTCCTGTTTAGCTTCTCATCAGTCTCATCTGTCTACGCGGAAACTCATTTCCCTTTCTCTCCCTCTGTCTTTTTCTTTTTTATTTTATATTTTATTTTATTTTATTTTATTTTGTTTTTGTGTACATACATGATCCCATTTGTTCCCACTGCGTTTGCGTGTCGTCATGCTTACGAGAAAAGTCTATGAGCTGCCTGCTCAGACGTTATTCTCTGCACCCGGTTTTTTTAAATCTTCTGCTCCAAGGGTTTTTATTTAATTGTTTCTTTTAAGTTTTTTTTTATAATAAAAAATTACAAAATTTATGTTTTGTAGGTTTTTTTTTTTACTAATTTTTTTTAATAAAAAATTTATAGTCCTTGCGTTTTGAAGCGTGTGAAAGGGACAACAAAGGCTTCCAGACTCTACGTGGGGCGCAAGGCGGTAAGTCCTCGATTTGCAAGCCTTTTTTTTTTTTTTGCATGAACTTTTAAGCTGTAATTTGTAAAAGATTTATATATATATATATATATATATAAAGATAATGAAAAATGGGAGTTTGTAGCTTAAGTGGTTTCGCGCTATTACTATTATACATGATGTTTTTTGTTTGATTTCCCTTTTCCCCACTATCGTTCGTATAAAAAAATAATAATAAAAAAATATATAATTTTAAAAAAAATCTAAATATAAAAAATTATACATAATTTTAAATTGAGTGACTACGTGAGTTAACTTGAGTTATCCCGTGATTTTGTCCCACGTTGTTTCTTCCGAAAAGATTTTAACAATGCCGTTGTTACTCTATATTGTTTCATGATTTTTTAATACAATATATTTTTTGTAAAAATAAAATAAATTGAGTGACTACTTGAGTTATCTTTCAATACATAACTCGATACATTACATCGAACATTTTCGAGTGTGAATATTGACATTTTGCAATTTTTATTTGATTAGTGTCACAAATCCAGTGTATGTACTATCGAATCAAATTATAATTGTTTGAAGGGGGCACGTTTTTACCAGTTTTTGAAGATATTTCTGCACTCCCGGGAGTCCTCCCTTTATGTGAATTTTATCATAAAATAGGTAAAAGATTTCATCTAGAAATTTCAAACTATATATAATAATTTATCATGAGAAAATGGTTTAAAATTGGGATTTTACTATCATTTGAAAAAGAAAATTTGCCATCTCTAGATACTCTCTCTCTGTGGGCCGTTATTATTTTAATCACCTACGCGTTATTCCGCAGTGTATCATGTGTGGATGCCTACCATATCTTTCCACGTGGCCTGCATGCAGACATGATAAATGGAAACAACATTGGACCCACCAGTCTCATGGTTCACACTGGTGGCTGGTGTGACCCATTCAAGTCCATACCCAAATTATTTGACCCGAGAATGTAAGCTCGTGTAAGATTACCAAAATGGATATGGATACTGGGACTGGGGGATTGGAGGGATGGACCGACTTATGTGGATTTTTGTGGAATTCCATCCATACTTTGAATTTGGGAGGTAAAAGTGGTAAAACGTCGTTTGCCCAACAAGACCGCGTTGTATTCTGCATTGCTATGGTGAGACCAGGCTGAAAGAAAGAAAGCCACCTGTTTTCCTTGGATTTGGAATGATAAAGGTGGCCACCTCACCGCCATGATCTTTCTTTTTTTCCTATAAATTAGGCTTGAACTCGAGGAAAAAAAAAAAAAAAACTCTTAATTATTTGAGCTACAAGTCGTTTGCGGTCGAGAGAGATTTTCATGCAACAGGAAATAACATTATTGTAAGGGTATACATTTACCGTTTGCATCCTATTTTTTATTTCTCCTTATCCCAATATTACTTGTAACAACTTACTCTTAATTTGTAAGTGTTAAAATATGTTTAGGATACCAATATTCTAGCCCTTTGATATTTCCTCATACTTTGGATACTCTCAAATGTAGATTTTGGTGAACACATTTCACCAACTGCAAAATGTATAGTCAAATTACCCAAAAAAATACATAACATATAGTAGGGGGAAAAGGAACGAAAGTGACAATGTATATATTTGTAGTTTTTCTTTTGCCGAACGTCAATATTTGTAGTTGGAAATTGAAATGACTTTGACTAACGCAAAGTGGAGAATAGGTATGAGTTTACTCCTTCAAATTCTTAGGGTTATTATAAAAATTCAACGACTTGGGTTGAAATCATATTCAAATTGATGAACAAGTCAATGGTGTGTGCAAGTACATGTCCATGAACCCCCGTGGTTGATAATCTGAAATGGGGACCTCTCGATCAGAATATTAGATTCGTGTCCTGATCAAAAGCGTTGGTCACGCAGGAAATTAACCTCGGATTATGCATTTGGATTACTGTTTTAACAAATTAAAGTCAAATCCAAAGATGATTGTCTTGACCCGTTTGGAGCTTCTAAATTTTTTTGGTTGGTATTCACACGAAAACCATGAGATCATACGTTTCTTTAAGCAAACCTAATGGTCGTATTAATGGATATTAATAAATTTGGAATACTCTAGGCTCATGATATCTAACACCAATACAACCTCACGTGTGGAATTACCACTTATACAATTATATGAGAATTTGCGTTATGCATCAATTGGCCTTTGCTTATTGAGTGTTGTCATTGATTAGCTTGTTTTAGTTTTATATGAGAATTATATGTGTCATAATATAAGTGATTTGATAACATTACGTGACGGGATGAGTGTCACACTAAAAAATTACTCACTAACACGTTAAGTTAGTTCGGATGTAGCGTTGCATTTACACATTTGTAATATGTGTCACGTGCAGAACATATGCAATAAATAAGAATATGTGAGAGAGAGAGAGAGAGATAGAGAGAGATGAGGAAATTTGACGTCAGCAATGGAGCCCAAGTATGTGATAAGAAATTGGCAAAAATATCTGTGTTGTATCGTTCTGAAAGGCTGAAACCATAGCTGAGCTGTATTAGATGTCTTGGGAGCAAAGCAAGTTAGTTAGCTTGTATTGTAGTACTTTGGCGATGTTGCATCAATTTGAAACAAGACACAAGAGATGACGAAGCAGCCTACGTATGTAAAATATTCCAGAGAAGTTTACATGAAGTTGTTCTTTTAATATCTGATTGCGATACTTTGATCTTAATCAATTCTACTCTTTGACTTTTGCTTCCTCAATGGCTGGTAGTAGGTCTCACATTTTCGGAAATTACGTGATCAACCTCATAAAGTCCACCAGGCTTTCAAGTCAAGCCAAGCCAAAGGAGCTGTAAAGACGCAACACACACACACACACAGAGCTTATTATTATTATCAACATAATCATTATTCTTCTGCAACTTCAATATAAGCAGGCATTCTATATGTACAGCCCGCAAGAGTGTGTTGGCTTTCACATATATATTCAAATCTTTATCCATATCATAAATAGTATATATCTCACTCACACTCTATTTGATTTTCACATTATAAGTCATTGAGTTTTGCTAGAAACAGTTGTTCATGTGTGATAATGCCGGTCTTGAAGCGTTGTGGGATCCACTTGCATCGACCGCATTACTCTCGCAAAGTGAAGTTGTAGAAAAAAAAGTCTTCTTTCTCCTTAAATTTTTTTGTGCCTTTTTCTATTTGGGAAATTTCATTATGTAAACGCGAAGGGTGATGGAGCATGGTGAACTAATCAACTAAAGCACATTACACACTTAAACAACATTGAATTGGGTAGAGAGTAGAGATATATTTGTTATCTCATGCATTTTTTTTCTTCCTTTTTAGTCATGTTTTTTGTGTGTAACTGATAGACAACAAATGAAGCAAGTATCTTGTATACAAGAAAAACTTTAAGTGAAAAGAGATATATAAAAAGTGGTGATATACAAACGAGTATACGTAACGTAGGGTTATACACTTTTTCGTATGAATTTTAGGTGCGTCTCCACTCCCCAACATTCTCTGAACTAATGTTGAGATTTTATATGGACTTTTCCCTCCGTATAAGAACATGTCAACGACATCATATTGTCTAGCTATATGTGTATATGTTTCATTGGAGAGGTTTTTTGGGGCTTGGTTTGCTTTTATAATTGAATGGTACGCATGTGTGACCTTCACTGCTGTTGTTACTAATGAATCAGAGAGAGTTGAAAGAGTTTTTTTTCCCACAAGTCTTGTCGTTTGGTTTTTCGGCTGCATTCTGTACTTGGAGACATTGCAGGTCGCCCTTGTTCCAACTTTACACAAGCAAATATGATGCCATAATTGCTTTTTCCTCGAGAAGTTCTGTTGGTCACAATTGCTTTCGAAATAATTAAGCAGCAACTTAATTGAGATCAAACTTGGAAAGGCAAACCTTGTGTTATACAACAAATTGGACCCAGCAATACATACAAAACCCCACACTAATTCAAAGTTCAAAACCAAGCCATTCATTATTTTCATTATTCATTTACGCCCCCACAAATCAAGTTCTTCATGAGGAAGCAAGCAAAGCAAAATGGAAGCAAAATAAAAAAAAGTTGAAAGCCGGTTGCTAAATGAGACCCACGTACTCAGTCCGAGAGAGAGAGAAAGAGAGAGAGAGAGAACAGACAACAAGGCCCCTCCCCCCACCTTTAATCTCTAATTCTGGGCTAAAAACAGACAACATGCAGCATCTTCTCCTTAATTCTCACCCTCTTTTCTTTTTGTGTTTGGCTTTTTCTCATCGTGCTCCAATTATTCACCTCAATCTTATTTAGGCACTTCAAACTTTGTTAATTCTAATTAAAACCCACCACACTCAATCTCTTTACATTAAAACCCTTGCTCAACATAATATGGATGTAGGTCAATGTTGTTTGTGTCTCTCCTTTGTTACAATCTCTCAATTTGTTTCCATTTTTTGCACGTTACCACTTTTGGCATATTTCCCTTAAAGTTTAATGGCATTGTTTTGGCATCCATAATTGATGATATTAATCAAAGAAATTTTATAGCATTTCATTAGCAAGGCTACCTTTCAAGTTGGTAAATCAGCTGGTTAATGTTTTCCCAATATTTTCAAATCAAAAAATGACTTTCAAATCTCACTTAATCTTTTACGTTATATGAAATTTTTGCGTACAACAAGTGTATATAACGTTTCTCTCGTGACGACTTATCACGTGATTCATATGTAAAACTCAACAAAAAATGTTATATACACATTGTTTGCAAATATCCTCCCTATACCAATCATGAATCAAAATTAGAAACCCAAAGATCACCCATTTTTTTCCTTCTTAAATTTATAATTGGTTAAATTTTTTTATGAAAAAACAGATTTAAGAACTGAGACAGAAATCTAAATTGCCAAATTACTTAAGGCAGAATAGTGAATTCCCGCAAGCTCAGGGGCAGCAAAATAAAGTTGATTATTTAATTAAGCCCTATCATTCTGTCTGTTGTCTAGCCTCTGGCCCCTGGGCCTGGCCTCTGCCTTCTAGCTCTAGGTGTTGGGTTAAATATATCACAAATTAATTAACCCGCAAACCTAAGGCCACCAACAATTTCATTATAAACAAACAAACAAACAAACAACCCCCAACGGCCAACGCCAACCCATCGTCCTCTCTGTTTTCCCCCAACTCACACCGTCCCGTTCCGACCGTTCAAACCCTCCTTCTCGATGACCCGACAAAATTCACAGAACCAAAGAAGAACATAAAATATTCTTCAAATTTTGTAATTTTTTTTCTTTATTTCAAATTAATAATTACGTAAAATAAAAATTAATATAAAAAAAATCTCCAAAACACCATCACTCTCACTCTCTTCTTCACTCTACAACTAAGGTACACCATACACCCTCACTATCTTTTGCAGACCATTTTCTCTCTTTTCCCCTCTTTCTCTCGCATTTGCTTTGATTTCACAGTTCAGACTACTCTGCTGCTGTTCTCTCTCTTTCTCTCTCACAAGGCTTGGGTTTCGGCATTATCATGTGAAACCCTAGCTCGCCTAGCGCTAGTTAGGGTTTTGGCGAGATCCGTGCAGAGCTACCAAGCGCGCGCTTCGCAATGGGCAATTGTTGCAGATCTCCGGCCGCCGTCGCCAGGGAGGACGTGAAATCGAACTTTTCCGGCCACGATCACGGCCGGAGGGACTCCAGCGCCGGGAAGAAGGCTCCGACGACAGTGTTGACCGGCGTGCCCAAGGAGAACATCGAGGAGAAGTACTTGGTGGATCGAGAGCTCGGCCGCGGCGAGTTCGGCGTCACGTACCTCTGTATCGACCGCCACAGTCGTGAGCTCTTGGCCTGCAAGAGCATTTCGAAGCGGAAGCTCAGGACTGCAGTGGACATCGAGGATGTGAGGCGCGAAGTGGCGATTATGAAGCATTTGCCGAAGAATTCGAGCATCGTGAGCTTGAAGGAGGCTTGTGAGGACGAAAATGCCGTGCATTTGGTGATGGAGTTGTGCGAGGGCGGTGAGCTCTTCGATCGGATTGTGGCGAGGGGGCATTATACGGAGCGAGCTGCCGCGGCGGTCACCAGGACCATTGTTGAGGTCGTGCAGCTCTGTCACAAGCATGGAGTGATTCATAGGGACTTGAAGCCCGAGAACTTCTTGTTTGCGAACAAGAAGGAGAATTCGCCTCTAAAGGCCATTGATTTCGGCCTGTCTATATTCTTCAAGCCAGGTATGAATTTGAATTTAGGGTTTCTGATTTTGCAATGCTAATTGAAACTATCTCTACTATATATAGTAACTTAGAAAGTTTTGATTGTGACTACCTTGAAGACATAATTGGCTTACTATATTTGGCTCAAGTATGGATATAATTTTTTTTTAATCTTCAATGAATTCTATATTTTGTTTACCTTAATTGCCTGTAGTTACCCTGTACAGTACTCGCATTTTTGTTGTTTATTCTATTGTCCAATGATGTGCACAAATGGATGCTGATGTGGCTCTTACAGTTAGAAACGCCATATTTCAAGATTGCCATTGTTAAGTTGCAATCAAAGAATTGGATGTGTACCGTAAGAATTCATTTGAGAGGAGGAGGGGGGGAAAGGTGGGGTGATGTATTGGTTGGTTTATGGGAGTAGGAGATGAAGGATGACTGCAGAATTCATGATTAAGAATGAACTTCTAATAATACATGTAATCTTGTTATCCAAGTTCCATATTAGAGAAGTTGCATTGTTGCAATCAATTCTCCCTCTTATATTTTGCACTTCTCTTTGACCGCTCCTACCTTGTAGATTCCCCTTTGTTCAAGTAATGAAAAAGCTTGAAAAAGTTCGTTAAATTAGAGCATCCACAATGATGCTCTCTATTTTTCTTAGCTAAAATTTGGCTAAGAATATAAGAAAGCTATTTTAGGAGCTCTCTAAAAAATTTCAACTCCAACCATACTCCCTAATTTGGAGAGTCATAAATGCTATAACTCTTTTTTGATTGGTCTATCTCTATTAAAAAATAAAATAAAAAATAGTTAGCATTAAATAAAGGTTTGAAATACTCATTAAATAAAGCAGCATTAAATTATAGGCAGCCACTAGGAGTCTTTCCTCTCTCCTCAGATTTGGGAGCTCCTAGAGGACTCCCTATTTTAGGAGGTGGATAGGGAGCGTGGTTGGAGTTGCATTTTTACGATTCCTCCCTAAAATTTGTCTAAGGAGGTGGTTTAGGGAGCCCATTGTGGATGCTCTTAGCTACCAGTGGAATAAAGTAACAGGCTAACAGCTTAACATACCACTAAATTGAGAAAAACATAATGTGATGATACTGATATGTTTTAAGAGATGGATACTCAAGCAACAGAACATGTAGAGTGGTTGAAGAGATAAGTTTTTCCTTTTTCTGATATAAAACAAAGAATTTACTACGTGGAAAGTCTATGAGTTACAACAATAATGTCCAACTATGAACAGGAAGTTGAAAAGAAATAGATTTTTCTTAATATCTATTTTGTGTGCTAAGTCTAGAAACTCTGAACTATTGTTACTGTTATTAAAAACTATAACATTGCAGGCATGAATTTTCAACTGTTTTTCCTAATTATGCTAATATGGGTATATATTCTTGTCATATGTATGTTATCAGATTATTAACTTTTCCACATTCTAGGTGAGAGATTCTCAGAAATTGTTGGAAGTCCATATTACATGGCTCCTGAGGTTCTCAAGCGGAATTATGGGCCAGAAATAGATATATGGAGTGCAGGAGTTATACTCTATATTTTATTGTGTGGGGTTCCCCCTTTTTGGGCGGGTAATTATATCTCCCACTTGCTCCTCCCCCCTTTCTTTCCTCCTCCCCCTGCAGGATGGGAGCTTTCTCTGTTAAGAGGTTTCCATTTACCTTTTTGTACTTCTATGCAGAGTCTGAACAAGGGGTTGCACAGGCAATTCTTCGTGGACTGATAGATTTCAAACGTGATCCATGGCCCAATATTTCGGAGAGTGCCAAGAGTTTAGTTAGGCAAATGTTGGAGCCAGACCCAAAGCTACGATTGACTGCAAAGCAAGTGCTTGGTAATTTGCATCTCTTTGTGATAATTAGATGTGATAGGGATCCATTGCACGTTGAAAATGTGGCAATTGAGCAAGCCCTTATTTATATTAAGAAGAGATTATGCTGAGGTTGCTATCTTGTATATATGATTTGAAATGTATGTCAAATATTGCGTTTCAACAAACTCTAGATAGGGATCTTGGTACATGATAAAGAAATTTTGACATGTTAATAAGGTATGATACACACGTGCAGAAACAATGCATTGGTGTGAGTATCTACATTTCTGATCTTAACGGACATCCTGTGTATGGAAAATCTGTCAGTCTCCAAATATAGGACCACTGCTATATACAGCTTTTGCCGTACGACCATAAAATGTTGTTATATCTTGCTTCATTTATGTTATACCTGATCTGTGGTAATTTCTCTTTTTCCAGAGCATCCTTGGCTCCAAAATGCTAAGAAAGCTCCAAACATTCCCCTTGGAGATGTTGTCAAGTCAAGGCTTAAGCAGTTTTCAATGATGAACAGATTCAAAAGAAAAGCCCTGAGGGTTGGTTGACTGCTCTTACAAACTTTCTTATGTGTTTGCTATTATGTAGTATGTTTCAAGCAAGGACTAATTTAAGTGGGACTTCAAACAGGTTATTGCGGATTTCTTTTCCATTGATGAAGTTGAAGACATTAAGGAGATGTTTAAGAAGATAGACACTGATAATGATGGCATTGTTTCAATTGAAGAGTTAAAATCTGGACTTCGAAATTTTGGATCCCAACTTGCCGAGTCTGAAGTTCAATTGCTTATTGAAGCTGTGAGTATTGCTTCATATTTTGCTTTCAACAGTGCCACTAGCGTGAGATCAACTATGACATAATCTATTACACATCAAACAGTTGAAATTGATATTGGTCTTTTCATGATCCATAATCTTTTGTTAGTTAGATATGGTTCTCGATTGTTTACTTTAATTAGATGCAGACGTGAGAGGGTGTTAAAGGGAATACGCATTGGTTAGATACCGTATTTGATATTTAAGTATCAAATGAGCCTCCTAACCTGATGACTTAAGTTTTATTGGCGTAGATATCGATTTATTACCTAGTTAACACATTCAACCTATACTGTAATACACTTGTAATTCTAAGGACAGTCCTAGGAAACAATTTTTTCTTGTAGTACCTTGGGTGGACTAGCAATACTGTACAGATGCATTCTTAGGAATATGACCAATTCGTCCATAGTTCTGGTGGATTAGAAAGTTATCCTTCATGGAGGTTGGTTCTAGATGCATTCCTAGGTTGTTCGATTGCAAGTAGCATAGGCACCTTTAGAAATGCACTGGTCTTCATGTGGACAACACCTTCTTAGGCACCTTTAACATCAAGACATTCCTTGCATGTACCTAGAATTCTAAACCCAAATTTTTTGACTTTGAACACAAATTTTGTGTTTTGATGGAAAAGGTAATGCAATTGTTGTATGGGTAAAGGTGATGATAAAGCATATCTTGTTGTTGTATTGTGTCTCTATTTCCTGTTTCAGTTGCCCTTGTTCCTGGGTCACTCTTGAAAACTACTGAATGAGATCATTTCCAGTGGTAAATCAGTCTCTTCTGGTTTTAATTTGGCGAGTTTGTTGGTAACAGGTTGATACTAATGGGAAGGGAACCCTGGACTACGGAGAATTTATTGCTGTTTCCCTCCACCTACAGAGAATGGCCAACGATGAACATCTTCACAAGGCATTTTCCTACTTTGACAAAAATAGCAACGGCTACATTGAGCCAGACGAGCTCCGCGATGCACTGATGGAAGATGGGGCAGATGATTGTACAGATGTAGCAAATGACATCTTTCAAGAAGTGGACACAGACAAGGTGAGGACCCAAGGAAGAGTTTCCTATGACCCTAGGCTATGATATTTGAGATGACTAACTGATGTTTTTGTTTTATGGATGTAGGATGGGCTTATCAGCTATGACGAATTTGTCGCCATGATGAAAACTGGGACAGACTGGAGAAAGGCTTCTCGACATTACTCAAGAGGGAGATTCAACAGTCTAAGCATAAAACTGATGAAGGATGGGTCCATAAATTTGGGGAATGAGTGAAACATAGACAAGTTCAGTCATTGGATTATTGATACAAAAGAAGTATCGGGTCATTTCCGGCACATCATCTGCCTGCTTTCTTTTGTGATTATTGTTAGGGTCCCTTGATTTAGGATGGGGCTCCTTTTTGCTTGGGTGCCTGCCATACAAGGATCCTGGAGGGGGCCCGGGAACACTTATTTTGTCACGGCGAGCATTTAATCGTGTAAAACACATGGTACCTCGTAGCTATGGCACAGCGTGTATGATTCTGTCCTATTCTTGTCCACTCCAACCTTCTTCTGTAGCTGTATTTTGCTTGATCATATTGGATTCAACTATGTCGTATTGTGTTATACTTTTCAAAGAAATATGGTCTTTAGTGTGCTTCGATTAAAATGAGTTGTTGTTGGGCTTCTAGGCTTCTAAGGCTTCTAGCCCCGCATTTTCCCCAATACAAAAGAAATGGGTATGTTTACAAGGTGATGGTATTATTCTATACGTATAGTTGTATTTGAATTTGTATACGAGGAAGAAACCCAAAAAAGAACACAAGTGTTCTTCTTGACAGCTCTGTTCCAATAACTCCATGAATTTATCGTCTTATCCGGCGCAGCCAACACTACAGTCAGTCTCTATCAAGATCATGGTGAAGCACAAGATGAAGATGCCAAATAGGCCCATCTCAATCAAATTATAATAATGCACTATTTTTAATCTCCCAAATGGGCCAAACTATGCACTTCAATAAGTTTATTTTCACCATTATCTTCCACAGATAACCCCCAATTTATGGTTGGTTGGCAGCTATTGCTTTGCTGCCTGGTGTGTCCACCTTTTCTCATAAACAATAAAAATAAAAAACAGTGCAACTTGGATAGATTTCCACATTGTGGAAGCTCCACAATCTCACTCCCATTGTCTTTGTTTATGTTTATATCCAGGTGAATTCATTTGAGCCACAATTGATTTTGAAGTTCTAGATGCTGTGCTGATTGATTTGGGCATCTTATAGTTTAAACTCTCTCTTTTTTCTTTTTTAATATTATAATTTATCTATAGAAAGTGTTAATCCCATGCTCATCAATTCATCAGAGGATCTCTCTGAAACCCCCAAAATTTATAAAATAGAACCAAACAACTAGAAGAATACATATCAGTTTAACTAGTTACGCTTCGATTCTTAGAGGCAGACGTAAGTTAGGTCAGATGGATGATGGTGCATTAGGCTTATCTATTAAATTGAAGTACTAGACAATTTGCTTAACAAAAAGAACTGATTATGACCTAGCTACTTTGATCAATTATTGATAAAAGAATGCATAAATATATTTTATTTTATTTTATTTTTTTTAAAAAGGGGCTTCATGAGCTTAATGTTTCTTTATCATAATCTAGGCAGCATGTCAAAAATACTATCACGTTTTAAAATCTTTTTATTATTATTTTTTTTGAGTTCACACCAATTTTTGTTGGAGTAGACAACTCAATCAAAATCTCTTAATTAATCTTGTAATTAAATTGATGCGACGAATAGTCCCTGAAGGGGACACATACACCTCAGTGATGCATCCCCAAACTCCACCACAGGCAGGAAATGGAGAGTTTGAGTCATGACTGTCCTCCTCTTTAAATAAAAAGAAAAGATAGCGATAAGAACAGCATCTTCAAGCATCTTCATGCCTTCTTCCTTCTTCCTTGTGTTTGCTGCAAACTTCAGAAAGATATATAAAACTTTTCTACTTTAATTTGGTCAAATCAATTCCACTGGTGAGCGAAAACTTAGCCAAGCAAAATGAATAAGTTTCTCATTTCCCATGCTTTGCTTTGCATCCTTGAATGGTCAAACTGGAAAAACACTAGTAATAACATGGCCGGGACAAAAGGAAAATGCTCCTTCTTCTTTTACTTTTTGTCTAGTCCACAAAGTGCAGCATCACGTACAGGTAAAATTAGTGGACATGCAACCCCACAATGGTTTTTTTATTTTATTTTTTAAAGTGGTGCATAAACCATGCATTGTCGTCATCATATGAACCATGCATAAGTTAACTTTGTCTATTTCACCTTCTTGTTTCTTGAAAAGATTATGTTAAAATCAATGCATGGAATTAATATATAATTATCATTAAAACAAATTAAGAGCAAATGGATTGATCGATGTTCTGTTTAGACTTTAGAGTGACTGTGGGAGCGATTTTATGTTCTACGAGAATATTCATCTAAGATTCCGTCTTCCTCTCCGCTTCTCTTTCTCTCTGCAAAATCAATTAAATCAAATAACTTCCAATTAGGCCAAATAATTCCCAAATTGATTAGCTTAATTATTTGACCTAGGATAAGTAGATATTTTGCTTCAACAGTGACAATTTTGTGAGTTTGATTTGATCTCTCACAGCATGACATGTGCACACAGGAAACAACTTTCTTTATGTAGTTAAGAAATGTATACTGATGTGATGTGGGATTGTAAAACCTAATAACTAATAAGGATCGGCATTCTGCTCTTGAGGATTGATTCACATTCTATGAGATCAAGTGCGGCACAAAAGATTTCAATCATTCAGTTTGATTCCCATATTCGGGCTAGACAGAAGAGTGGTGAAATATATTACCAAAAAAGAATCTGTATGTGTGGTGGAACTCTTTTTGTTAAACATGTTGCATTGTACTAAACGTCTCCATGTTCTTGTACATTATTTCTACAATTAGAACACATCAACTCGATGCCATCAATTGGCAGTAAAAATATTCACTTCGAAGAGAATTCGGTTTTGAAATCCTCGGATTAGGTTCAACTGAAACCTTTTTGAACCACATAATAAAAAGAGATTATTCGAACTTGGAACCGGGTTAAATCAAGTCGGTGAAAGTTGTCTACTCAAATCTGCATTTTGTCTGTTACTCTTGCATCATTGCAACGGTGATTGACATTTATTAATTGACTAATCACCTACATTTTCAAGGCTCCCAAAGGGGTTGTGGTTTAGGGTGAAACATACACACTGGGACCATTGGCGGATCCATTAAGAGTCCAATGAAGGCACTTGCCCTGTGAAGGTGCCAAATTGTTTTGAAAGTTTGTATTGAATGGGAGCATGTCAGGGCAAGTTGTTTGATCAACTTCCTCAAAGAAGACTAAGGCAGGGCAAAGAGGGTGGCTTGCTCTACTTCTCTCTTCTTCTTCTCTTTTGGGTCAAAGGTAGAAAGGGGAAGGGAAATTTACTTACATATATTGGTACCTAGGGATTTTGAACCTGAGATCACTAGTCTTAGGCCAAACATACTTTTTCACTATGGTATGACCCCATTGGCAGCCTGCTCTACTACTCTACTTATGTTATTCTTCTTTGTGTCGTGCAATAGAGGAACTAGGTAGAATGTGTAAAGTTTGTGTCACTAATTTGTGCATGTATATGTTTTTATGATTATTTTTATATACATCCAAGAGTTGATTGATCTGTTAAGATTTTAGAGGGACGGACCCTTGACCCACCACTAGCAACATCGATATTGTCCCCAACTTAACCACCTGTTTAGCAGGTGTGAGGTTTTATACAAAAGGTCTCGATGTTATAAGGAGTGGAATCATTTATTATATGGGACTTTCTATATTTTGTTAAGTTTCCGATGTGGGACTCGTGTATTCTTCAACACTCCTCCTTACGTGGGACTACTTTTTAGTGGGCCATATGTGCAACCAATTCCATATCGGTCACTTTTAAAAAAAAAAAAAAAAAAATTTTAAATTATTACATTTGGGGTTTGTTTGATTTTGATTCAATTTGGGGTTTTTGTTTGATTTGGTTTAATCGGGCCCAGTCAACCAACCCGCTCTGATACCATGTTAAGATTTCAAAGGGACGGACTCTTGACCCACCACTAGCAACATAAATGTTGAAGAATACCCGAGTCCCACATCGGAAACTTAACAAAATAAAAAGTCTCATATAAGAGCATTTCCAGCAGCTAAGGCTGGACTCGGGCTGGGGGGGGTTTGGGCAAAAAAGTGGTTTCCAGCAACAAAAGCAAGCCCGGGCAAATGGTGGGACCCAGTAGACTGGGCTGGCCCGAGAACTGGCCCGATGGCAAGGTTGATGTGAGCGTGCTGACGTCACGTCGACGTCAGCCCTGCATCCATTTTTTTTTTAAATCGTCCACGTGGTGAGCGCTAGGCTCTCCGATCATATTTTTTCCAGCAATCCAACAGTAGCCAATGTTTGTGCAATAAAAAAATGCCAAAAAAATTACTGATTTTTTTTTTCTCTATACCTTATTTCCATTTTCAACGTTTAAGTAAATGTCTTTGTCCTTTTACTTTCATTTATTTTTATATTACTCCATTTACTTAAGTTTACAATGTAAATAAGAAAGTACCCCCTATTTGGATTCAAATAAAAATACTAGAAAATCAAATTCCCGTCAAATCAAAATATGAAAAATCGATTTTAGTGCAAAATACGATTTAGGCTAAAAATGATGGCTCATTAAGTCAATATATACTTCATATTAAAATTTCATAAAATCAAGTTTTCTTATTTGATGTGTAAGGAATAAAAGCCGCCAAAAATTATCTTGAGAAAATAATTATTCCGAAAAATCATTTTTCATACTTAGTCAATATTGCACCCCTGTTACAAAAATTATGGGTTCGCTAGTGTCTATAAATACCAACCAATACTCTTCACTTTTAACACCAAATCCGCATACTTTTATTTCCCTATAAATACCAACCAATACAACAAATAAAATAAAATACAACAAATAAAATAAAATCTTATCCGAAAATATTATCTAATATGAATAGTATTGACACGTAAAAACCCAAAAATCTTATCCGAAAATATTATCCAAATTAATTGTTTAAGTAAAAAAAGTTGTGAAAAAAACAAAAAAATGAATAGTATTTGTCATGGCAAGCCTAAACCGCTAGAAACATACTTTGCTGAGGGGGGCTAGGGCAGCCACTATTCACGTAAATAGTAGCCGCCCTAGGACTCCTCTTGCCATGGCAAGGGACTAACTGGTGGAAATGCTGTAATAAATAGTTCCACTCCCAATAATATCAAGGTCTTTTATATAAAACTCCACACTTGCTAAACAAATGGTTAAGTTAAAAACAATATCAATATTGCTAATGGTGGGCAAAGAATCCGTACCACTGAAATCTTAACATGATCTTCACTAGTTAGTAACTTGGTAGTAGTGTTTTCTTGCCCCAAGAAAAGAAAATTCATGCATGCGCCAGAGACTGGGACCAGAGACATGAAGCACGAGCATATGGATGGGGCATGGGGCATGGGACTTCACGTGAGAGATTGCCTCCCACCACCATGTGATTGGATAGGATCATTGGAGGTTTGGCACGTGTCCCTTCCAATCCATCTGAATTCACCCCGATACCCTCCAGATATTGCATGCCAATGTATAACCGTTCATTACAAAGATAGATGTATATACGTTCGTCCGATAAAATACAAGAAAAGAAATGTGAAAAGCCAAAAAGGCAATGTTTATTTGGCGTAAAAAAAGCTCAATTTCAGGTGCTAAAAACAAATTGGATGCTGTTTTTAAGTCTAGCCTAGCTAGAAGCTGTGCTCTTTCCCCGACATGTCTTTGAAAAATCTCTTGTGCATGTGAAAATATCTTCCCATCCAACATTTTATATGTAATCTGAACCAAGAAAAAGAAGGCACATTCAAATTTTGACTTGATCAACAACATGTATACATTCTCGTTCATGAATCTTGTATATGTATTTCCGCTAAAATGGTAAGGGGCAAAGTTGTACTTTTAAGCATGTCGTTCTCAGTCAACAGAAGACTATCATCTAATGTATGTTGAAACCAGATGGATTAAGCAAATGACGAAAATTATAGGCATAGCATAATATTCAAAACCCACGACTTTTGATGGAAAGTGATTGACTCTGATATGCAGATTATGATGAATTTCATCACGTGCCCAAAGAAGAATCGCTTCATTATTGGTTTATATACCGCTGATTTATCTTATAATTATGTCTCTTTTTTTTTTTAATTTCAGTTATATATTTAAAACAAGAACCACATAACATGTGTTTGATTTTTTTTCCTTTTTTTTACATTTCTCATTCATAATACAGTTCAAGTTGACTTAAACCCAAATATTAATCAAGTTTAAGTTGTCTAATTTCATTATTATCAACATCTGTCATGATCTTTAACAGCACGTTACGGCAGATCCATGTCCTGCCTTAAGCTCTGCAAGATATATAAGATCAAAGTCACCCTGCTGTATGTGTTTTTTTGGGACCGACTCTTTCAACCTCCTTATAGAATAACCTATCAAAAAGGTTGGCAGCTCAGGGAAAAATATAGGGTTTTTTTATATTTTATTATTATTTTAAACCTACCTACATACCTACCCACCCCAGTTTGATGTCATCTTACAATTTTCCAGAAATGGCGAACCACCAAAACTATAGCTAGCTACGTGTTCATATACTTTGCACTTCAACTACTTAAATAATAAATTATAAAGGCTGAGGAAGATTACAATGGAAATCAACAACTTGAGCTTCAATCGATAGCTACATCAAAAGTCATTAGTAAATTCAAGGAGAACACATGTATGTATTGTCCACATATATATATATATATATAGTTCCTTTTTATTAAGAGATTTCTTACGATTTTTTTTTTCAACAATCCAAATTATTTATTTTTCACATCTTCATTCAAAGATCATTTTTGCAAAACTTCATGCACATTAAAAATTATTAAGGCATCTAATTGAGATCAATAAAATCAATGAATACAGTTCTTCAAGAAAGTACTCAAATTTCAATAATTTAATTGAGTGGTCAAATAATATCGGATTTGTGAAGATAATCTTTAAATGAATATCTACAAAATAGACGGTTTAGATTAGTGAAATACAACGCGTAGTAGACTCTACAAGAGTGTTATTTGAAAGATCATTCAATGGAAACTCTATATATATATATATATATATATATATATATATATATACTTAGAAAATATTAGAACCCCTTCACGTGATAACATAAAAAATTAAAAATGAAAAAAACCAAATTTATAATTTCACACTGCGTGTCCTTGCAAATAAATATAAAACTAGGTTAGGAGAGTAGGAGACTAGGAGTCCCACCACTTTTAAACTGCCAAATCTTTTAAATATGGTTTGGTGAAATAAAACCTACCCATAAACGAAGATTACGAGTTTTTTTAAAGATTATAAAAGCATTTTATGATGAAATTGTCAATGATAAACTTCCAATTATACTCCAACCACCACCCTTCTAGTTTTTTTATTTATTTATTATTTGTTTTTAGTGGCATCTCTATCACACCAAAAAAAAAAAAAAAAAAAAAAGGATCTTCGGGGACATCCGATTCTGGAAGGCCAAGGGGATATGGGCAGAGTGATCTCATCATCTCCATAATGTCACACATTTTCTTTTCGAATTTCCCACGTGATGCAAATGATGTCGGCGAAAACATTATCTTTGGAGACTTGTACTCCTCTCTACATATTCTAATATTAATGTACTGTAAAATTGCGGTCGATACTAGATTGACTTTGATATATTCTCAGAACCCTGGCTAACGTAACGTTGCTTGTGCTGCAGCCGGAATTGCTTTCCTCCACGGAAGCTTAAGGCAAACAAACCCAGTTGTGTAAATTATTCGTGACTCAATTAGCCACAAATGTGTTTTGAAAAAAGAAAACAAAAAAACAAAAAAGATATTCGACACTGACATTGATGATCACATTCACATGCATGACTAATGATTTATAGTGTTGATTTGATTCGTGGATGGATTTTTAATTATTTTGATCCCAATTAAGTTCCAATTTCATGAATAAGACAAAAGGAAAGAGGAAGGAAATGTTATTACTATTTTTTACTTTTTACTTTTCCAGAGCAATGAAGCTTCGATGACATTTCTCGTCTATTTTCTTTTGGTTGAATTGGTAAAGGTAAAAAAAAAATGTGTAAATGATTTGTAACTTACTATGAAATGCAAGTGGAAGACAGTCCACGTGGCCTGGCAAAAATAAGGTAGAGAAGATATAGTAGGGTTACATTGTACATACACTTCAAAAGTTTATACATAGTTTATTTTTGCTCACCATTTTAACTAAAAGTATATTTTTATCATTCTTCTCAACATTTGACACGTGTTCATAGGCATAACCTTAACTATTTACTTTGTATTTGTGGAACCATGGTTATATCCATGTACACATGTCAAATGTTAAAAAGGATTGCGATGATATATATTGAGTTAAAGTGATGAGAAAAATGCTCCCCTAACTAATTGAATGAACTTGGGTAGCTGATGGACTACGATTTGAAAGGCCGCTCAATTACTCGTTCTAATGTAAGATGATAAGAATTTGCTAGTTTTGGTAGGTTTTAAGAGAGGCAATGCACTGAGGTTCCTATTCCAACCATATATGGAGCTCTTAATAAGTGGAGACATTATAGCAACGTGAGAGCAAGCAAAAAGAAAATGGAATTTGGATGACTTGTCTTGTCTTGTCTACTTGTTTTATCGAAACAGTTGTGCAACTGGAGAATTGGTCCACAAATGAATAGCAGAGTGTGTGGAGGATATTCATTTGCTGTCAGCTATACGATCAGCCAGAAGAAAATCGATACAAAGTTGATTTCAAAAAAGAAACAACAAAAAGTAATTAAGAACAGCAATTTTGAAGAAAAATAATAATTTTTTATTTAAATTTGATGATAATTTAATGATATGACAGATAATGCGACGACGTTAGTGTAAGAGATAAATGACAAAAAAAAAATCTCGAGTGTTATGGTTACTTTCATTGTTTAGAAGAAGACTTAAACGACGGATAAGAAAGTATTATGCAAAAGTAATAATACCGATAAGTTTTTTGAGCAAGGAGGAATGAGCTTATGACAGACAACACCTCATGCTCTTATAATTTGGGAATATATATGAATTAAAATTATACGTAATTGTAAAATTTTTGAAAAGGACTGCTCAGCATAAATCAATAAAGTTGAGGGAAATATCACACTGAGAGGTACGAAGACAAAGATAGGTGGATTGATAGAAGCTCAGCCACAAGCCCCTTGTAGTTTTTTTTTTATGTGTATCTTTAATTAGCCATACGATGTACATGATGGACCTGCCGTCTTGCTACTTGTATTATATAATAATAATACAGTTCAACTCCAAATGTATGAAGCATGGACCCAAACTAATATTCATCTACATCAAAATTAAACATTAATAACCCAATTGCTCTGAAGACAGAGATATGTACACACCTCTCTCTATCTTTACGTAAATATTACCTAATCATATCATAATGGAGAAAATTCATAGCGCATCTGAATCTACTTATATTTTACAAGTACCAAATTATTTATGTATTTTTCTTTAAAATATGGTGATGAGAAAATCAAGTTGCTCACGGCGCCGAAACTAGATATAGCTAGCTAGCTCTCAGCCCCCACACCCACACCCCCCTCCACTTCTTTATATAAACCTCCAAACTCCTCCTCTCACTCTCGCATTGCAGCTATTGCACAGATATTGCAGCTACAAATATATCTCATCACTTTAACATATTATTATAAGTTATAACAAAGAAAAAAAAAAACAATGAATTGCTTGCAGTCTTGGCCTGAGCCTATCGTTCGAGTCCAGTCCTTGGCAGAAAGCGGCATAACCGCCATCCCGGACCTCTACATCAAACCCCCCGCCAAACGACCCTCACTTCTTCCCGCAAACTGCAACCAAGCTGAAGTGGAAGTCAACATCCCGGTCATTGACCTCCAGAACCTGCTCAACCAGGAGGAGAGCCTGCGCGAAACGACGCTGCGTTCGATCTCGAGCGCCTGCAGGGAGTGGGGTTTTTTTCAGGTGGTGAACCACGGGGTGAGCGAGGAGCTGATGAAACGGGCGAGGGACACATGGCGCGAGTTTTTCGGGCTGCCGCTGGATGTGAAGCAGGAGTATTCGAACAAGCCGAGTACGTACGAAGGGTACGGGAGTCGGCTGGGGGTTGAGAAGGGGGCTATTTTGGACTGGAGCGACTATTACTTTCTCCATTATATGCCCGCCTCCCTCAGAAACCATAGCAAGTGGCCTGCCCTCCCATCTTCATGCAGGTAAATTTTTATTTATTTATTTATAATTTATTATTATAATAATTTTAAAAGGGAGGCATGTTTTTCATTGAAAACGTGCTTTTATGACCTTTTCGTTGTGTATATTCAACCTTTCATGCGGTGGCTATATATGATTTCTTCATTGTGAAAGAAATGTTGTGTAGATACACATGCAAATGACTCAGTATGAATCTCATTAATTACAATCGAGCTTACTTGAATTAATAACTTACGAAGCTGTGATTTATTGGCTTACAAATTGTGTTTAGCTCTTCTTGCATATATGATACATACATTGCTTTTTGTCTAGACAATCGTCTATTTGTCTTTTGTTTGTCTTTTTGTTAGGGGGCGCAGGAAGACAATGATGAAACTTTGAGCTTGAAAATTGCACTTTAACATCTTGGTACAAAAAGATATGCAAATTGATGAAGTTTAGATACTTTTTTTTTTCTTAAAATAGTAAATCTCATAAGTATTGTTTTCATTTTTTAGAATATCCTCAATATATTCTAATAAAAAGCTTTTTATTTGTGAGTATCAAAGTTAAATAGAATTTAGGGATTTTATGTAAAGTATTCTTTTGTTCCAAACTTGAGATAACGAATGCCACAAAAAAGAAATCTCTTGTTATTTCCAAACCCCTTGACATGGATACTTTGTAGCTTAGTGCTCTGAGTCTTTTATAATGGATCTACCAAGTTAAGTTAATTGCATGCCTAAAAGCACGAAGTGGGCAATTTCCTAAAAAGCAGATCTAGGCCTCCCTTGGCCCTTTCATTTTGTCCTTCACCGGCAAGTCTATCGATGCCCAACACAAGGATTTAGAGCTACAGTAAGCACATGCAAATAGCACTTCAAAAGTGCTTCCAAAATTAGAAGAGTCCCCTTAAAGTAAATATCAACTTTTAATTTGCTGTCTGTTGATGTTTTAATAATATTTTTTGAATTAATTTTTGTAGGAAACTGATTGAAGAATACAGTGAGGCAACTGTAAGACTATGTGGAACACTGATGAAGCTCCTGTCACAAAACCTTGGGCTGGAGGAAGACCAGCTTCTCAACGCATTTGGAGGAGAAGAAAACATTGGGGCATGTTTGAGGGTCAACTTCTACCCAAAATGCCCCCAGCCAGACCTAACCCTTGGCCTCTCAGAACACTCTGACCCAGGTGGCTTGACCCTTCTTTTGCCTGATGAAAATGTGGCTGGGCTTCAAGTGCGCAAAGGGCAGAATTGGGTTACAGTGAAACCAGTTCCAAATGCCTTCATTGTGAACATTGGAGACCAAATGCAGGTGCTGAGCAATGCAATTTACAAGAGCGTGGAGCACAGAGTGATTGTAAATTCAGTCAAAGACAGGGTCTCTTTGGCCTTGTTTTATAACCCAAAGAGTGATTTGTTGATCCAACCTGTCAAGAAGCTTGTCACAAAGGACCGTCCTGCCCTTTATGCACCCATGACATATGATCAGTATCGACTTTTCATTAGGACGAAGGGGCCTTGTGGCAAGGCACAAGTTGAATCGTTAAAATCCTATGAATAATAATATTTAATTTCTCTGTCTTTTTATTAGAATATATATATAATATGATGGTTGTTGTTGCACCAAGAATGATCCTGTAATTTGTTGTAGACTTCCACAATAAAATATATCTACACTATATTATTGCATGCAACAAGTCGAATTTAGTAATTTTTTTTAATATAACTATGATATCGCAACGTGTTACTATTATGATACTCATATGTAATTTACGTGAATAGATTACATAGCGGTATTACAATTGTATATTGTGGAATTATCCCATTTGTTTGATGTCATGTTGGGGTTATTTCCAGTTGAAAATAAGTAAGGTAGTGGTGATCTGATATATGTTGTTGGAAAATTGAGAAGGAAAACAAACTTATGTACCTAACTTGCTCTGCTAGTGCTCTCTTTGCTTGACTTACCGACTCTCAAACACACAAGTGGACCAGCAAGCACCATATATATTCTCAATCAATGTATTCCTAGTGGTCCAATTGTTTAAGTAATAATGTTGTGGAATTACTTTTGGAGAAGAAAATGAGGACCAAAAAATAAGCATAAGTTTCATGTTGTTTCAATTCAGTCGGCCATTCTTCTCAGAAACCCTCAAAATTAAGTGGAGAACAATGGGCTGGAGGAATGTAATCATTTAGATAAGATTGAAATTAGTGTGGTTGTAAATGAATTATAAAAGCAAGCACAACACCTCTCTTTGACAAGGCAGCAAAAATCTTCTTCTCTAATTGTAAAGAAATGCAAAACGTAAGAGAGAGAGAGAGGGCAGAGTCGTCATATTATATATACGGACGCACGTTTGTTTAATGCTTTTAATTGGAAAGTTTGATTTGTACAACTTTTTTGACCTGGTCATCACTAAATAAATACCCCACTTTTTGGTGCACCATCTATCATCTAACGCATGCATGTGTTAGGCAACAAACTTTTACACAATGCCGAACACACTTGTTTGTCCCCATTAAAAACCAATAATTAGGATGTTGTTCTCCATACACTTGTCGATGTATAGAGTAATTTTTTGGTATAACCGTCATATTGTCACGTGATATTATTAATTTTTTTTTATAATATTTATTTTTATTAATATTATACTTTAGTTCCATGCAAAATCAATTCAAACATTTATTAATATTATAATACGTAGATTAATAAAACTATGTATGCCAGTTATATAAAAAATTTCGAACACAAACAACCATCTTTGGGTGGAGGTGGAGCCTTGACTCCCTCTCTACATTCTAGAGTAGGGGGTTTTAATTTTTTTGGGTGGTCAAATTTTAGAAATTTTTTAATCCCTTTTTCTTTCTTTTACAACATGTGTGGAGCCCAAATGGACCGAGGGGATGGGCCACCCTACGTTCAACCCAAAATTAAGCAGTTCAAAGATAGCTCAGCTATTTAGGGCCATAACACCGTAGCTCAAAGCTTGCCCATTTGCCCAAGAACTAGAAGCAATAGTCTTTATGCCTTCGTCCAACTACACATATTCACAATTTATGGACGAGTTGTATTCGTTTATAAATTCATATGGTAAAGTAAAATTATTGAGTCTACTATTGCCCAAGAACAAAAATGTACCAGGCAAATCAATAAGACTAAAGGCTCATTTAGAATCACAGTGATTCTTAATAGGTCAATTGACAGGACCCGACCCAATTTCCGCTTTGGAATCCGGGTCAAATCCTGTGCGTGTCCGACACCTGGCGAATGTCGGGCACGAATGACCTTTTTACCCTTCCCTTTTTCGATTCTTTTAAAATTTTCTTCCGACCTCTGCCGAAAATTCGGCGGAACCTCCCCTGTATTTTGACTATACCCCAAAGTCTTCCACCTGTCAAACAGTCTCAAATAACACACCAACAGCCAGACTAACTCAAACAACAGATCTCAACTTCAGTTCTTCATGTTCAACGAGATATCAGAGCGTTTCTATACAAATTTACAGAACTAAGAAAAGTTACAACGAGATCCTACGCTTCGGTGGTGGGGCGGGAGCTAAGATGATGGCCCGGGTGGTTTCCTTCCTTCTTCTACGGCCTGGGGGCGAAAAACAAGGTTAAAATGGTGAGTGGACAAAAATAATGTTCGTGAAAACAATTTAGAACATAATAACCCCCGTTTGGAAACATAAGGATATAAAAGCTGAGATTTGATCATAATCAAACTCAAGACAATAAGTTTAACATAAATAGGTATAATTATATAAATGCTCACACAACTGAACAAAGATATATGTCGGTATAACACCTGAATGAGTATCGAATGTACGGATATAAATGAATGAAATAATAACTGCATGAAACGCTTAAAAATTCTTTAAAACTGCCACCTAATTGTACCCCTGTAATAGCCGTCAATTCCCTGGCAGGTCTCGGGCGTCACACAGGCTACCCGAGCCGCAAACTGGCGAAATCAGGGGACTATGATCAGCCTGTCCCGCCGGCAGATTCCTCGATGACACCAAGTCAACTCGAGTCGCTCTGGCAGGATGCAGGGGACCGTAGTCAGCCTGATCCGCAATCCTGGCAGGTCTCGGGGACACAGAGTCAGCCGAGCCGCAATCCTGGCAGGTCTCGGGACACCAAGTCTGCCGAGCCGCAAATCCTGGCACTCACGGTCCGAGCGTCCCCGGAACTCGTGAGGCAAAGTCAAGTGCACTGACTAACTGAAATCGGACTGGATGTCCGTAGACATCGGTCAAACTCTAGGTAATCACCAATATATGGTGGGTACATGGTGGTCTAAAATAACTGTCTCTGATAAAATCTGATATCCTCTGTACTCTGGTAAATCTGAGCTAAATTACTATTTCTGGCTCAAAAACCTCAAATCTGTTGCTTGGCTAATTTTTATAAAAATAAATAAAGATATTTTCATAATAAAACTCATACCATAACACTTATTCAAGATCAAATAGAAAATACAATTATAGAATCTTTTTAAGAAAGAAAAGTCCACTCACAGCTGGTCCGAGCTAGCTGGACCCTTCGAAGGTCCCTCCTGTGGGTTAGCTGGACTCCTGGTGCCTGATTATCCAAAAATAATAAATTAATAAATTGCTGGATAAAAAGAATTGAAATTAAACACACTGCCCCGGGCTTCTAGAATTACGTGCTTCTCATCCCAAGTTACTCATATGCCCACATTAGCCCTTTCTGACACTTGGACCAGTTTGGAAGGTCCGACGCTCAACTAAGCGATAGACTGCCAGATCGGCCGACCTGGGACCCGTGGGGTCCACGATGTCCGATGGCCAATCTGAGCTTCTCTGAAGGTTTCTCACAAAGGAGGAACCATGTTCTGCGAATTTGGTCCGGAACGGACTGTCGGATTAGCCAAAATCGCGTTATTGCTTAAAATCCAAACCCTAGCCCCAGGGTTCGCGATTTCGGAGTATCCGGGACTCCGATTCGCAATCCGTCGAATCCTACACGATCCTGGAATCATGTAGTACGACATATCCAAAAATCAGCGCGATCCAACGATTGGACGACACTGCACCCAAGGATCGCGCGATATGGAAAATCCGTTCGGGGCTCAAACGGACTCCGAATCGAGATCCGCGAAATCCTACACGCTCGACACGAGGATCTCAAAACTGTCCAGAGTCGCTCCACCACCCTCTCCCACGCGCCGCCACACGAGCGGGCAGATTCGGGTGTTCAAAGCGATTATGGTTCTTCGAAAAATCTCGGAACCAGGACTCCAAACTCCTATCCTAGGTAAACCACCTCATTTGGAGTCACTTTTGTTCTTGGACATACCCCAAAAAGTGACCGGAAATGGCCGATCACGGCGGCAGAAGTTCGGCCGATTTTCAAATCGAAAATCGAGCAACCTAGAGGTGGAATCGATCAAAACCCACCCAACCATCAGTTAGAGCACGAAAAATAGCTAGAAATCGATACCTCACACGACTGATTTGGTGGCCGGATGAGGGAGAAACTGAGGTTGAAAAATCTGCCAAAACTGCTGCGTTTTCCAGCAGTTTCCGGCGGCTCCACACAGCAGCAGGGCGGCGGACGGGCTGGGGTTGATGGCGGGAGCTGGCCGGTGCTGCTGGGTCCGGTCCGGAGGGTCGGGGTGGCGCGAGGTGGCGTTGGGGTGGCTTGGAAGGTGGCTGCCCGACTGGTTTTCTCAAACTGTCGGGAGAGAGAGAGAGAGAGAGAGAGAGAGAGAGGGAGAAGAAAACAGGTTTTTAAAAAAAAACTGATCTCTCAAATTCCCATTTTGCCCTTGTGAGTAATTTGGCTGTAATTTTTTCGTTACAACTCCAATTCGGGTCTACTCCGTATCTACGGACTCGTTTCGCCGTGCTCTACGCAACGGCGCAAGCGGAATTCCCAAATTCTTTCTTGATTAAAAAGTCAACTTTTTCTCTATTAAATTATGTGAGGGCAAAATTGTCTTTTGTGTTGAATAAAGAAATCTTAATTTTTAGATATTTTGGTTTGGGTTCTTACATCAATAATCACTTTTATGATTTTAAGTGATTTTATGAAAAATCAAACGGGATGTGCTTTTTCCCAGAATCGTTTAAAATCACTTAAAGTGATTATATCGGGAAGTAATTCTTCATAAAAGTGAGTATTGATATGTCCATAATTACTCCCAAATGAACCCTATAATGTTGGCCAATTAGTAGGAAGGTAAACATATAAAAGAAGAACAGATTTTTAATCTCTTTAATATTACAATACCATGGTCAATCAAAACAAGAAGCCAAAAAAATACAATAGCATGTAGTTTTAGATTATTTCAGAAACAAACCCAGCATTATTTGCTCACTAAACCCCAAATGAAATCTTTATTTTACATGTTCTAATTCACCCATTGGCACTAGTGAAAGTGTTGCACAAGATCATTCTAATCATTTTATTAGGAAACATCTATACTAAAAATATGATATGGATATTTTTGATTGCTTCCACAAACTTCCAAGTAAAGCAGAAAAATAAATGGAAGCAGCAAAATCAAAATATCCCATTTGTTGCAGCAAACACACTATATCTATGCATTCATAGAAAGAAAAAGTACTTATAGAAAGCAGGTGGGCACCAAGGGAGATGAGCAGTCTGCAAGGTTCCAAGGAAAGTTGACAGGGTCCTCATGAGGGAGAAGCAAGCTGTGGCTTTGATTATACCACTCTGAATTGAGTGCTATCTCATAGACCTCGTCGTTTTGATGATGTAGCCTAAGCCTCTTCAGAGCTTGGAATTGTTCTGCAGAGGATTGTATTTCAGTCTTAGCAGCCTCTGAGTCAGAACAAAACTCCTTTGCATTTGATTCTGAGTCTTCGCAAAGTGAAGGCAGCGATGTCCGAGGCAACGGTACTTTGCTGGGTTTTGTGATTAAGATCGGACGGTTCTTCTTGTTGTTATGGCGTTCTGCTGAAAATATGTCAAGGAACCTTGCTTGGGCTTCAATTTTATGTTTCAGAATCTTTTGCACCTTAAAATTAATAACCCACACAAAAAAACATATTAGTAATTGAGTGAACCTGTTAATTTTTTGTATTTATATATTTATAGATGATACATATATATATACCTCATTTTGATCACTCAGTCTCCTCTGTACTTGTATCTGCATAACTTTTAAGGCTTCATTGAGCTGAGCACCACTGGAAGGTGTTGAAACAGCAGGGTGGAAATTAAATAGTTAAGCCTGTGATTAATTGGTATAACAAACAGCATATTATTGTTACTTGTAGTTCAAGCTAGTGAGTGGGGACATGATTACTTACGACGTTGCACCGAAATTAGGGAGCATTTCTGAAATGTTTTTCTTCTGAAGTTTGCCTTCTGTCGAAAACGAAACAATACCAGAGAACATTTAAGCAGTAATTAATGAGTATGGTAAAGAAAATGTACCAAAACTTTTAAGGGAAAAAAATAGTATCAAGTAAACTTACTACTGGTCGACTCTGGAATGAACTTTGATATCCTGTACTTCTGAAAATTTAAAAAAAATCAGCGACTTTTCCGAAATTAAGGCTCAAAATTAAAAAGTTTTAGTTTAACCTAGGCAGATTAAGAAGAACATATAAGAGAAAGAGAAGGAGAGAGAACCTGCAAATGGCTTTTGATATGGTAGATGGTCAGTCCAGAAACGCTCATAGCCTTCAAGATGCCCTTTGGTGTTGCCCCTATAAATTAAGCAAACAGATTATATAAACATAAGGCTCTATGACCTAATATGCATGCACATAACATATAATTAAATTGGACCAACTTCAGATTTAGACTTAATTATAGTGACTTACTATCAGGGCCACCAAGCTTAGTGACTGCCTCTACGAACCTATCATGTAGCTCTTGCGTCCAGCGCAGGCGCTCCCTACCCGCAGAGCCATCTGATCGACTCGGAGCCATTTCAAATTCGACCGGTATCAGAGCAGCCCCAAGCATTGCTCAAAGAGATGGAGGAAGATTATAGACAGAGGGAGCAGCACATAAAACAAATGTGGACAAAAACAAACCATAGTTGATCATCGATGTGAACTAAGTGATGTGCTACGTTTGGATGTAATATATGCCTTAGGCTGTCTCTAAATGTCGGATTAAACTAAGAACGAGCAGACTCCAAATCATTTCAAACTTAGTTTTCCCTTTTTTTCCTCAAACCTTTCTTAATTAGTCAAATAATTCAACTTGGTTTCTTGTTTGCAGTGTTGTGTCCGGAAGTAAACGTCTCTTGGTCAAAACTCAAAATATTCACCAGGAAAATAGAAGGCCAACTTGCCCGAAATTGTATCTGCCCTGTTGTCACATTTGTAATTCTTTCTCTTTTTTTTATAAATAAAAAAATACAAAATCAATGTAGCACGAAATGGTTTTATACACATAAGATGAAGTTGTGCAAATGATATGTATCGATGAAGATAAAATTAAGAATAAACATGTCAACATCCCAACAAAGTCAACCCACCAACTGAGAAATCAGATCTGGGAGGGCCGGGGAAGGGCCCATGCATGAGCAATGAATACATTTTTTCTGTTTTTTTTCTTTTTTTTGTGTTCCCAAGTATGAGTAATGGATGTAAACCTAGTAAAACAACACTCAGTTCGACAACGTAATTCATATTTTACGAAACTATGGTATACAAACACAAGTGAATTAATAAATTATGTAACGGTCAGACCGATACCAAAAAAAATAAATAAATAAAATAAAATTGTATCGTGGATGATGCACCAAAATTCCCACATACGCACGAGAAACTGAAAAGATTTTTTCGGATTTGCCAACCCTGGCGTAGACTTCTCTAGACTTGAAATCAATTCAGTATTAAACATACCACTTTGTTTATCAAGATAATTATAATTTTTCAATTTATAGTATACTTGACACGAAACATAACAATAACACTAACAAGAAGCAAATATTCTTCATACATTTGCCGTAAATTAATAACTGGAGGATAATATAAAAGCCGAAGCAACGTTCGACGGGGATGAAGGCAGGCTTCAACCCCTTTGAAAAAGCATCTATTATGAACAAACATCACAACAACAAATGCATTACATTAAATAGTGACATTCCTATACTACTTTTGTCAGCCACTGAGACGACGCGCTATCTGCCTTTGCTACCCCGGAAGGTTTGAGGTTGAGTGATCACTGCTGCCTGCCCCTTTTCAGGCTGCAAGATGGGCATTTGTATTGCTTGATGTTCTCAGCCTTAGCAGGTGTTATCTTCACGCATTTTCCATGGAACCATCTCTCACAGATGTCACAGCCGATCCAAAATTCATCTGCGTTGTAATTCCCGCCGCAGCTCCCACAGAGAGTTTCACTATGTTCATCATCCTCCTCCTCGAAACTCTCGTCTGGAAGCTTAGGATTGCTTTTCACAATTCCATCGCTGGATCTCTACAGAAAAGAGGAACCAGTTAGTGGACACAGAACAAGTTTGTATTCCGACGTCTGCAGTTTGTTTCAATATATATCTCCAAACAAGACGGGAAACAAAGCGCAAAGTTTCTGAACCAACTGAGAACCTTAAAGGGGAACATGAAATCTAAAGGGAAAAAACAAGAAATTGATCCATCTGACCTTTGTGCTGCCTCGAGATTTGCTTCCACTATCCACACTGGGCTTTTCTTTAACGGGTTTCCTTTCCGTCACAACTTCAAAGACAGTAGGCAGATCATTGATCAAACTAAAGAGGCGTTTCCTGTCATTATACAGAACAAGTCCTGATGAATAAAACCACTGAATCTCAAGCAAAGATATACTACAATGCAGTTCCCCTATGTCAAACAATGGTGTCTTGGTGCAAATTGCAGAAAAAGGGACCAAGTGCTCAAAATTCTTCAAAGACTGTAATGGGCATATTTAGGTTCATTTCTAGTTTGATAATAGTAAGCAGGACAATGAAGAATTGACATGTAAACTAATGGATTCCTATCACACGATCTATGATTTCAATCTTTCACTATCATCAAGGGAGATGGCTAGCACTTAAACCAAATTCTCCACTCATGTTGGTATTCTGCATCAGGCATTATATGAAACACAAAACCCAAATCCTGACGGAATACTCTTGCTGATCACGTGTCTCCTACAGTGTCTACTGATAAATCGTATGCTAGTTTGTTACTCTTATGTAATCAGACTGATTGTATAAAAGCATCTGAACAAAGGCTAATATTAGCAATGAATAGAAACAGAGAATTTCCTCGTTCCCAATTACTCTCTTAGTTCTCTCCGTATCTTCAACCTAATCTGAATTCGTTCAATTTCAGTTGAGTATCAGACATCTTAAACCAACAACAGAGAACTAGGGATACTACCACGCTATCTACATCACACATGCAGCAACAACAATAAAACATTGTGTACCTCTCATTGCGGTTAAGGCGTGCTCCAAAATAGAAAGCCACAGAAAGCAGCCAAGAATCACTGTGAACAGCAACCAGAGAAAGCCAGTCCTTGCGGTTCATACCATCTCTTGCAAAATTGATCCCAAGTGCTGGCTCAGGAAGCTCGGGTGGGACTTCTTCCGCCGGAAGTGTCACTTCCCAGGTTTCATTTGGATGCCCATACAGACATAAATTCTCCTTATCTATACCAATGGGAGTTAAAAACAAAAAACATAAGTGGTGCCTTCAAAGAAGTAGAGAAATTGTTTTGAACTTCCACTACAATGAAATTATTTACTACAGTTAAGGTCCAACGCAGTTTCAAACTTTCAATTGTAGCAAGCAATTCATTTGAAGTAAAATTAAGATTTAGCAGAATCAAACAACCGACGATGTATACCTATTTATTTTCCTATTTTCGCATATTCTCAGTGTTTGGGGAAGAGAAGACATATACATAAAATTAACAAAATAAATCAATTAAAAAATTTAGAAAGCAAGCAAAGAAGAAAAGTAAGTCTGATCTACAATTTGACATTACCTGGATCGCAGAGTCCGTAGAATTCATCGACATCTGTGAGAAAACAATTACACCAAAAAAAAAAGTCAGAGATTCTCAGAACCGAAAAGGGGAGAGAGAGAGAGAGAGAGAGAGAGAGAGAGAGAGATTCAAGTACCGTAAGTTAAAGCACGGACAACAGCAGTTCTCCGAGCACTGTAATCTTTGAAGATCTCCTCCACGTTTCGCGGACTCGAGGCCATTTCCATGGGATCTAAAACGACGCGTTTCGGAGGGAATCGGGAATTTAGTGTTAGGGATTGAGTCTGCGGAGCGAGTTCGAATTACAGAAAGCGAAGGGACAGAGCATGAAGACAGATCGAAAGAAGAAGATGCATGTAAACGTGGGAGAAGAGAAAGAGAGAGAAGAAGAAAGACAAACAAGAGAGGAGAGAAGAGAGGGTGTTTAGGTCGTGGATACTTGATAAAGCCACTCCTCCAGTCCCCCAACAACGGTGAGAGAGAATCTAAAATATTACTTCTATTCCAATTTACCGACGGGTCTTATATATATAGAAATTGCCATTCGCACGAAAATATTATATCAATTTCAATTAGATGCCTCTAACTTATTGTTATTTTAGTATTGGCCCCATATTCCTCTGTTTTTTTTTTCTTTTTGTTTGGTTTAAGGTCAATGTTGGAACACTCACAAGTCATTTAGACTCATTTTGTAATTTTTATACAAATTGAAGATCTATGTCCACTTTCTTATCAACATGAGACAATCTTACCGTATAAAAAATAAAAAATAAAAAATAAAAACATGAGACAATCTTATAGTGAACTTCGAATTCAGTACGTTTAAATTCAAAACTAATCTCGTGATTTTGTAACTAAGTCATATTGCAAATTTTTATGATCGTGTTGAATACTAATCAATCTTAAGGCTTCAAGTCAAAATTAGAACTTCATTTTTGGTTTAAGCTCAAAGTTGGAGCACTTGCAATTTAGGCTCATTTTATACAAATTGAAGTGCCACTTTGTCACTAATACAAGTCCTTAAGCTGTACTTCAAATATTGAAAGCTATTTTGCCTTTGGTTGAGCGTTGACTATGTGAAAGATCAAGTCCAATTTTTAATTTGACTATTTGAGACCCTTTTTTTTTGGTCAATTGAATTTCATAGAAACCTCAGAAACAGAGGCAACGAAAAACAAAGGGAAAGTAAACACCATAAACGAAACCGGGGTGAAAACAGGGCCACAGAGAACACAATAAGAACTATCCCTCCTTGGAATGGGATTACAGAATTAGCTGCATATACGCAGAAAACCTTTGCAGCTGATGCCTACATATACAAACATATCAATTTAATTTAATTAGGTTTTTTTTATAACTGGTAACTGAGTTTCATTTTACCATTGGAGGAATCACAATCAACAAGGCCACTGTAACAGTAACTACTTCTAAATAGATTAATCACAACAAAGCATACATAAATAGGATATTTTACAATAATAATTGCTCCCATTCATCACAATTTAATTGGTGGAGAGCAATCTACTAGTACATAAATAACACAACAACACAACACAATACAGCCAAACACTAGCTTGGTGCATGATGAAGGGAATCCTAGAAAGCTAGTGTTTGGCTGCAGAGAAAATGACTGAGAAAAAGAAAAGCAGACAGAAAGGGGAGAACTACCACCAAGCGTTTATGAAGATGTTAATAGCTGTCTGATGCCAGCTTTCTGCTCTGAGGTAAGCTTGGGGATCTTGATGTTAAACTTGAGAATCAAGTTACCCTTTCTGCCTCGTCCCTTCTGGGTAGGCATCCCTTCCCCTTTAACCACTTCTTCATGGGTGATACTGATAACTGAATCGATAGAGACCCTCAGATTTCTCCCATCAAGGGTTGCCAGCTGCGCCGTGTGTCCCGTCAGAGCTTCCGCAAGGGATATGTTCAGAGTGACAGTGAGATCGTCCCCACGCCTCTTGAAAAAATCATGAGGCTTCTCTTCAATGGTAAATATGATGTCGGCTGGTATAACACCTCGCTCCACATCATGACCTTTCTCTAGGAAAGTGATTTTGGTGCCCTGTTTCCAACCAGGCTTGATCTCAATTGTTAGAACTTCCTCCACTGTGCTTTTTCTTCTGCAGTATCAAACAAAAACAAAAAGAAAGTTGTGTAAAATCACTTTTATAATTTTCTAGTCACTTTTAATTTCCACACCAGCCCAGCTGGAAGATAAAGCATATAGCATTTCTAATGATAAGATCATCAAGCTAAGGCCATGTTTGGTATTAAATTATGCTTCCCTGAGGCCAAAAGACAGTTTCAACACCCCAGATGCCTAAATTAAACAAAAATATTCATAAGAAAAAGAAAAGGGCTTACCCACTAGCACCAACAACATCCCTAGAAATCTTCATCTTTTTGGTGGTGCCATTGTACAAGTCCTCCAGAGTGCAGGGCAATGTCTTCTCTATGGCCACAGCTTTCCTAGGCCTATCTCCTCCCCTCTGCACAAAAGTCTTGTCGCCGAAGCCGAACACGCTGTCATAGTCTTGGCTCCGAGACCCGCCAGCCCGTGACGCCCCTACGTTGGAATTCCGTCCGAAAAACGACGAGAATAGATCTTCATGGCTGCGTGATCCGAAAACCCCTGATCCCTCCATGCCTCACTCTCTCTCTCTCTCTCTCTCTCTGTTTTTATCTCTGTTTCTATCTCTCTGTGTGCTTCTAAAGCTCTCCTAAACTCTAAGCTCTGGCAAAACCTTTCTTCAAGTAGCACCTGATTTATAGGGTGAGCTCAATTATTGATGGCACAAAAGCAACAGAGCTCGATCACAATCATAGATGGAATATGCAGGACCACCAAAGGTTCAAAGGGTAATTTTGCAAGACTTCCTAGACAAGGCACACTCGTCTTGCGAGGAAATTAGCTCAAGAGACTGTAGCAGCATTGTGGGTTAGCTTTTGTGAAAAGTTGAAGACTTTTGAGTCAATAATTCTATGAGGGGTTTGTTTGTGTGGTCAATATTTCTATAAGGGCTTAGTCGGTATTTTAGATAGGAGGGTACAAAGCTATCTATCTTTGCGTCCTTTTGGTTCCCTTTGGTGATCAGAAAATAAAGTTTACAACACAAGTTTTTATTAACTCTTCTGAATCTAAACCCCACAAATAACTAGTCAACTACTTACAAAGTGCTCATGATCATCCACATGAAAAAAAGTCTCAATATTGAATTTTTTTTTCTCATAAGGGTAATAATTTTGACACTCTCATTTGTTCGTTTGGGCTTATACCCCCCTTATTTTCAAAGTACAAAAATAATATGGAGAAGTTAAAAGTATAATCACTATCTTTCTCGAATAAACAGGTCGCCTAGGCCCATGCCAATAAGAGATGTTGGAGCGGAAAATTTCGGGTCCAAATCAAAGAACCAAGAAATATGCATATAACATGAGAATGCAAACTTGTACAAGAATATAATAGAGATTAAATTAGAGAATGTAAACTTATACAAAAAACTGGTGATGGGAGAAAAATGACTCATGTGCCAACTATAGGCAAGGCTGATTAGTTCATCAGGTAAACCATCTTACAGCAAGGCTATCATTGCTCGACAAGAAACATCTACATATAAATTCACGCTTGAATTTTGGTTTAAGCTCAATGTCGGAACACTTGCAAATCCTTAGACTCATTTTATGATCTTTTGTTTGAGTTCAGCGTTTACTACTTCAAACATTGAGTCCAATTTTTAATTTGATATCTGTGGAAGTCTAGCAATAAGATGAGCTGCTTTTTTTTTTTTTTTGTTGCTACTGCATCATACTGAGAAAAACTTTGCAGCCTAGACAACTAACTCAAGAACACACAGGAAAGCTTACACAAGCTTGGCAGATGGTGAAGGGAAACCTAGAAAGTTAGTGATTGAGTGCAGAGAAAATGAAAAGCAGAGAGTAAAGTTTGGTGATATGGTAGGGAGAGCTACCACCATACCAGCATTTACGAAAATGTTAACAATTGTTTGATGCTCTGTTTCTCTCCTCTGTTTCTATCTCTTTGCGTGTATAAACTCTCCTAAACTCCGTGCTCAATCAAGGCCTAAACACTTGGAACTAGTCACTTTGACGCATTTTATGATCTTTTGATTCATTATACAAATTCAAGCTCCATTTCCACTTCCTTATTAATACAAGACATTAACGTAAACTTCAAGCCAGAAACATGAAGAATATTGAATCCTACGCTGCCTATTTAGCCTTTGATTCGGCGTTTACTATTTCACAGATCAAGTCCAGTTTTTGATTTGATATCTGGGACCGTTTCTTAATTAGCTAGAGCTTCTTTCTTTTATGTTAACTGAGTTTCCTTTTACCATTTGAGGAATCACAATCAACAAGGCCACTGTAACAGGAAGTGCTCCTAAATAGAGTTAATTACAGAGCATAGATTACACGATATATTACAATAATAATTGCTCCCGTTCATCACAATAATGTGGTGGAGAGAGCAATCTACTTGTACACAGCTAACACAACACACACACAAACCTACACAGTACAATCAGGAAAGCATGGTAGATGGCGAAGGGAAACCTAGAAAGTTATTGCTTGGGTGCAGAGAAAATGAAAAGCAGAAGAAAAACTTCGATGGTACAATCAACATTTACAAAGATGTTAACAATTGTTTGATGCTAGTTTTCTGCTCTGAGGTAAGCTTGGGGATCCTGATGTTAAACTTGAGAATCAAGTTACCCTTTTTGCCTTGTTCCTTCTGGATAGGCATTCCTTCCCCTTTAACCACTTCTTCGTGGGTGGGACCGATGATCGAATCAATGGAGACCCGCAGATTTCTCCCGTCAAGCGTTGTCATCAGCGCTGTGTGTCCTGTCAGAGCGTCCGCAAGAGAAATGTTCTGAGTGACAACGAGATCATCCTCATCCCTCTTGAAAAAACTATGAGGCTTCTCATCAATGATAAAGATGATGTCGGCTGGTATAACACCTCGCTCTACATCATGCCCTTTCTCTGGGAAAGTGATTTTGGTGCCCTTTTTCCAACCAGGCTTGATCTCAATGTTTAGAACTTCCTCCACTGTGCTTCTTCTTCTGTAGGACCAAACAAAACAAAACAAGTCCGAATTCTTTAAAATCCTTTTCAATTTTTCAGTCAATTAGAAGGATACAAAAGGTTAAGTAGATCAATGACAAGATAAACCAAATAGAGGCACATGATCTTGTCTTGTGAGGTATTTGTTCATTTCTTACCCACTAGCACCAACAACATCCTTAGAAATCTTTATCTTTCTGGTGTTGCCCATGTACAACTCCTCCAAGCTGCAAGGCAACGTCCTCTTTATCGCCGCTGCTTTCCTCTGCCGACCATTGCCCTCCGCTGCGGCTATAAGCGACTCGAATATATTTTCGCCATTCATACTCCTGATTTCGGGGCTCCGAGACCGAGAACCACCGACCCGTGACTCGCCCATGTTAACCCTCTGTCCAAAAAAGTCCGAGAACACATCGTCCGGGTCCCGAAACCCGTCATCCCGTGACTGGCCCATGCCGCCGCCTCTCCCTCCAAAAAACTCCGCGAATATATCTTCTGGGCTCCGAGACCCGCCGGGCCTTGACCCTCCACTCAAACCCTCCTCGCCGTACTGATCGTACACTGCTCGCTTTCGAGGATCGCTCAAAACCTGCCCAATATTTGATTAGCAATAAATTTCAGGTGGGAATTTTGAGAAATTTTTGTTCCGAAGTAAAATTAAAAAGATGACATTACAATAACATACGTCGTAGGCTTGGCAGAGTTGGTTGAATTTGGCCTCGGCAGCTTCCTTCAAGTCAACTTCACTGGCGTTTCGTGGTACTTGAAGAATCTTATAGTAATCGGCGCCCATGACTCTCTATCTCCCTGGTAAGAAAAGCCTTGGATTTTCTGTCCCTGTAAACTCCGGTTAGTGGCTGAAGCTTGTTCAAGTAGCCACCATATTTATATGGCGAGCTCAATCATTGATGGGTGGCAGCCAAAAGAAACAGAGCTCTCTCTCAATCACAATCATGGATGGAATATGCAAAGCCAAGGGGTCCAAAAGGGTAATTTTGCAAGACTTCCTAGACAAGGCAGAACAGAAAGCAAAGCACCATTGACCACCACAAGAATTGCTAGCTACATAAAGTAGGTCAAGCGACTGTAGCAGCAAAACTGTTTTGTTCACCAGCTTACACGTGGCTTACCACTTCAGGAAAGTTCGAAACTTTTTGCTGTGAACTTCCTCGAGGGTTTTCCGACCGAACCCAAAAAAATAAATAAATAAAGAAGACTTCCTCGAGGGTTCCGTTTTTATGATGTGAATGATCATGTGAGAGAAAAAGCTATGTCCCTCTCGTTTAATTTTCGTGTTATTAGATTCATGCTAAACTAATAGAGTAGGTAGCATTTTTCTCTTTGATAGTGGCCAAGACTTTCGAAGAAGATAAGTGGAAGACTTTAGTAGTTGGTTCATTCCAATTTTCTTTACCAAATACAAGGAAAAGAGAAGTCAGGCTTCATTTCAGTTTGTTCCTCAGTTGCATTCCTTATACAAATGGGCTGCCTATGCTTGTAGGACTATAACGATAAACGACTCGTCCCGGTTGCTTCTTCTTTTTCTGTTTGGATTAGAATGGAAGGAAAATAAAACCCTAAACTAGCCTAATCCTAACCCATTTCCTCACCTACCCAGCCCAACTTTGACAATGTTACTAGTACAGAAGTAACACAATACAAATATCTACACAGTAGACTCGGAGAGAGTGGTAGATGCAGAAGCAAAGAGGGGAGAAGCAAAGAGGGGAGAAGGAGGGGAAGAGGGGAATTTTAAGGGGGAAATACCCTAAAGAGGTTAACAAATAGTTTACAAATTTCAAGTGTCAATTTCTTGTCTATCCAGCATTTCTACATAAGTTAAGAAAAGATTGGAAAAGAAGAGAAATGGAATGTGGAAATTAACAACCTCCTAGTCAAATGCTGTGATCAAATCCTCAAATTCAACGAGGCGTGAATTTCCAATCCAGAAAACAAAAAGAACAAAAATACTAGCAAACCAAACAAATGCAAGCTTTCACAAGTTTGGTAGATGGTAGGGAGAGCTACCACCAGCCTCTATGAAGATGTTAATAACCGTTTGATGCCAGTTTTCTGCTCTGAGGTAAGCTTGGTAGGGAACTTGATGTTAAACTTGATTCTCAAGTTTCCCTTTTTGGAAGGTTCCTTCGGGATAGGCATCCCCTCCCCTTTGACCACTTCTTCATATGTGGGACTGATAATAGAATTGATGGGAACTGTCAGACTTCTCCCGTCAAGTGTTGTCAGCTGTGCAGTGTGACCTGTCAGAGCTTCCGCAAGAGATATCTTCTGAGTGACAATAAGATCATTCCCATCCCTCTTGAAAAGATTATGAGGCTTCTCATCAATGATAAAGACAAGGTCTGCTGGTATAATTCCTCTCTGTTCATTCCCTTTCTCTGGAAAAGTGATTTTTGTGCCTTTCTTCCAACCTGGCTTGATCTCAATTGTTAGAATTTCCTCCACTGTGGTAGTTCTCCTGTACTCAAAAAAATAAAAATAAAAAGAACAATAAATAGCATATGGATCCAACACAGACATGTCAATTAAATGGATCCAAAAGGTGACAAATCCACCCCTGGAAGATAAACAATAACATTACTAATGACAAGATCATCAAGCTAAAGCTTGAAGAGTTTCTCTCCAACATCAACATGTATTATAGAATGCTAACATACATCCTGCCAACTGGCAAATGAATCTAACCACAACCATATTCTACACATCCATATCCGCCATGGATGGTATCAAGTTACGATACCTCTAAACCCAAAGACATTTCTGCCACCCTAGTGCAACAATTTCATGATTTACCTCAACACTGTCCACAAACCATATGTACATGTGGCCCTCCCAGGCTCTGAACTTTAGATAATCATAATAACTGTAGCACTCCATAGTACAATAATCATTCTGGTATGCCTGGTACTAGAGACAGATAGACTATATAATCGTAGTATAAATACAGGCAACACTTGAATATATAAGCAGTCACAAGAAACATGACTAATAAGTAATAATAAGGATGCACAGAACATGACAACATTTTCATCAATAATAAAGTGGTGGGTTTCAAGAAAGACTTCCAAGTGATAGGTGAAGTATGAGATTATCATCGAGGATATAATGGAGATTAGAGAACATAAATTTCCAAAAAGCTATAAGGGAGAAAAAATGACTCGTGTGCCAAACACACATAGTAAGGATTAAGGCTTAGTTCAGTCAGTTCATCTAAGTTTATTTCTTCATCAGCGCTGGTTATCAGGTAAAACCATCTTACATGGCTATCATTGCTCAACAAGAAAAACCCAACATAAATCTCCCATTTAACTAGCGGAACCTAACACCAATTACCGCAATCTTAACTAGTTATCCTAATGTTTGGGATGAAACCAAGAATCACCTAACTGCACTACTAATAATTTAATTACATTCAGGATGACCGCCAAAGTCTGTGGAAAGACTTAATGTTGGTGGTACTGGAAAGAACCATAATCTAAGATTTAGTGCATTTTGTTACACCATAACTAATACAAGTTAATCAGATAAATCAGAAAAGATGCACAAATTGTGATGTATTCATCTCTTGCAACTGCTAATATATACTGATATTTTACTCAATTTTCAACAAGAACTTTCCTATCCACACAATGATATTTTTCTATCAAATGAGAACTCATGTGGGGAAATAGAAATGGCACTGTAAGTTTAAAACTTAAAACAACTTGAACATCAAAACAACATTAACCAGAGAAGTACTAGCATCAGTAGTCAGAACATCATTCACTTGCGTTTGAAAAGAAAAGAAAAAAAATTGCTTCTATGCACTTCTCTTCTATCTCCTGTCTTGAACAGTATCATGTATAGGCCCTTAAGGGGATTCAGATGCAATACCAAAACAGTAAAGAACAACACAAACTAACAGAGATCCAAAGTCAGGAATTCTAAATACACCTGAACAAAAAAAATGCACTTGAATGATGTGAGAAGATAAAGCTAATTGCACAAACTAACGGAGATCTAAACTCTAGAATTCTAAATACACCTGAGCTGAAAATGCCACCTGAATGATGTTGAGAAGATATAGCTACCAGCTATCATTCAAATTAATAAGAACAGTAGAACTCACACACAATGTTATTGCTAAGACTCGCACATTCAAACCAGGAAAGGAGATAACTTACTAAAAACCTCATTGTGCAACCTCAGCCATGCAATCAACTCACCCAAGAACAAACACACAGAGAGAGTAAAGGCTTACCCACTAGCATCAGGAACATCCCTAGAAATCTTCATCTTTTTGGTGGTGCCCTTGTATAAGTCCTCCAAAGTACAAGGTAATGTCCTCTCTATCGGTGCAGCTTTCCTGGGCACATTCCCTGAGGCCTCTGGTCCACCTCTAAAGTGCGCGAATATGTCTTCCCCAAACATACTCCTCGGGAATGGGTTCCCACCAGCCCGAGACCCGCCTGCCCGTGACCCACCCATATCGGGCATTACCCCGAAACCCGAACACCCGAAAAATTCAGAGAAAATATCATCGGGGCTCCTGGTGTTGAACCGGAACATCGTCGGACCGCCATCTTGGCCTTGGCCTTGCCCGCCCGACCAGGACGAATCAGGAGGCGGCACCCCTCCCTTCAAACCCTCCTCACCATATTGATCGTACACCGCTCGCTTTTGGGGATCACTCAAAACCTATCCAATTTGATTGATTGAAAAAAAAAATTGACAATAAATCTCAGTTGGGAATTTTAACAACAACGAGAATTTAAGAGATTACGTACGTCGTAGGCTTCAGAGATTTGCTTGAATTTGGCCTCGGCGGCTTTCTTGTTGTTAGGGTTTTTGTCAGGGTGCCACTTCATGGCGAGCTTTCGGTACGCTTTCTTCAAGTCATCGTCTTTGGCATTTCGTTCTACCTGAAGAACCTTGTAGTAATCGACGCCCATGCCTCTGTTTCTCTCTGTATCTCTCTTTCTGTGTCTCTCTCTCTCTCTTTCTCTTTCTCTGGTACAAAAAAGCTTAGGATTTCTGTATGTGCGTCCCGAAACGCTGCGTTTTAGCTAAACCTGGGACTTCTTGTTCTGGTCGGAGTGTGGTGGTGACGTGACGTGAGTGACTAGTCATCACAAGCATACAACCGCCGTTTATATAAGTGGGCTGACTAGGCCCGTCCCAATCGCAACCTCTATCTTATTGGACTATATTTTATAATGATAAATCATACGGCCCAAATTTGAGGACCAAATTTTTTTACTTGGATTGGAAGATAAGAATAAAATTGAAATTTGGTCATCATCAAAAGTGTTCAACCACTTGACCTTTTTTTAATAGAAGATAGGTTGCTTGATGAAAATCCAATAATTAATAATAAGAATTGTTAATAATATGATTAACGAATCGTCACGGCACAGTTGTCATAATCAATATTTAAAAATCATCTTTGCATAAATCAATCAAATTGAAGATCTTTTATTTAGTAATATGTTTCAAATATATATACGGTTCATCATAAGAATTTTAATTGTTACTAAAATTTTCAATTTATATGTATAACTAATTGATCTTCAATTTAATAAATTTTTTACATAAATGATCTATAAGCGAACGGTTTCAATTATGAAATGTGTATGACGAAAATTCATTAATTGGAACTGGTTAGAGAAGAATGATTTACTTAAGTATAATGGATAAAGAAATAAAGATAAACGCAGCTGTGCTGTTGTTGTCGAGGTAACAATGAACCAAAAGGCCCACAACCACCACCGTAATTCCACGATATTTACAATTGTTCTGTTTTTTTTCTTTTAAAGAAAACAGTGACAACTTACAGATGCAGAAAAGCACCATTGTTTCTCTAAGCTCGTATCGCATTCATTGACAGAGTTCAGTGACAGAGGCCGTGGTAGTGGATTGGTGTGGGCTGCCATGGCGCCGATTGGCCAGGCTGCCGAAGTGTACGTGCCGAGGAGCATTCAACTATGGCGAGCTTTCATCAACTGGATGGGCTTCTATTTCCAGATCCTTCTTCAGATCCTGAGAGACACGCCTTGCGTTCCTCACCTGCTGTCGTTCATAGGCCCCTCTTCACCTTCTTTCAGACCCTTGCCTGTCGTCGAACTCCCTCTCAACCACTTGTCGTCCCCTGCCCAAGTTGAAAACGGTGTCATAAATGGTCCCCGCCACATTGAAAAGCTCACAGTGAGTATCTTCATCTGTTAGTTTTGTTGGTGTAGTTGCTAATTGTTACTGTTTGAAGTTAGTTTCGTTGCGTTTTTCTTTCTGGGTTAATTCAGCTGAATTGATGGTCGGATGCAGTTAATTATCTGAAATAATAATCTGGGTTATCTGCAAAAATTGGAATTTTCATTTCTTCAAGTGAAGTTGATCATCATGGTTTTGTTAATTTGCGCCTTTAGAAATTAGATTTTAGCGCACGGACATTTATTGCATAATTGATATACCATGAAACTTAGTGACTCCCTTTTTGAGTTAATTGAGCTAAAAATGAAGGAGCTTTTAGCAGTGTCAGTATTTTGTCAACTGGGTATTTGAGCTTTTAAATTTGTTAGCTTTTAGCAGTGTTATTGAAGCTTAATTCCACTTGGTTCAGTAACCTGAGCAGGCTAGTGTTTTTGAGTGATTCGTTTTAAACTTGTTATGGATTTTGTAATGTAGGTAGTTCTTGACTTGGATGAGACTCTAGTATGTGCTTATGAAACATGTACCTTGCCTGCAATTGTTCGAACTCAAGCGACGGAAGCTGGGCTCAAGTGGTTTGAGATAGAATGTGTATCTTCTGACAAGGTATGTAGACCTTTGATTCTCTTTCTCTGCAACTTTATACTCAATTTGATTGTCAAATGATAGTGTGTCTAATATGTTATTTTTTGGGGTTGAAGGAGCCAGATGGGAAACCAAAAGTCAATCATGTGACAGTGTTTGAACGTCCTGGTTTGCGAGAGTTCTTGAAACAGGTTTATGAATTTGCTGATCTTGTACTATTCACTGCTGGTGTTGAAGGTTTGTTGCTTTCCCAGTTCCACAATCTCTTTTTGTTCAATTTCTTTATCTGATTTGCTATTTTCTTTTATTTACTCTGGCCACCATACAGACTATGCTAGACCACTTGTTGACAGAATTGATGTGGAGAATCTATTTAAGCTTCGTCTTTATCGGCCTTCTACTGTTAGCACGTAAGTCAGTGAGCATGCTGGTGCAATTTGATAATAAGTGCCGACATATTGTGGGATATATCAACACACACACTCATACACTTGCACACTGAAGAATTTCTGCCTTTGATTATCAAAGCTCAAGTTGGAACTTGGAATGATCTTTGAAGTTGTGTAAACCACAGGGAATGCCGGGAACATGTGAAAGATCTATCTTGTTTGTCAAAAGATCTCTGTCGAACTGTGATTGTTGACAACAACCCATTCAGTTTTTTGCTGCAACCGCTGAATGGAATTCCATGTGTTCCATTTTCTGCTGGACAACCAAACGATGATCAGGTTATTCATTTATTTACGTTTCAAATAAAGAGTTAATAATGAACTGAAGCATGTTCTAACTGATTCTATCCTCCTTTGCTTTTCATTCATGTGGATTGTGTAGCTTTTGGAGGTCCTGCTTCCTCACCTCAAGCAGCTCTCCCTGCAAAAAGATGTGAGGCCTGTGCTTTATGAGAGATTCCACATGCCTGAATGGTTTCAAATGCATGGATTTCCTGTTTCCGTTTTGACAGCATGATGTTAACTAAGGTCACTTTAGGGATAGGCAGCAATTTGCCTTGGGGCAGCATCTAACCAGATACACGTTTGGTGGAAGCATTTCTCTCGATGTAGGATTAACTCCGATTCTTTTGTAATTAAACTATAGGGTTGAATGAATTTGGAACATTCAGAGAATTTATGTTTTTTATTATGGCAATTCCCAAAGTATACATCAAATAAGAAGAAAGAATATATATGCAAAAGACTTCTTTTCCTCCTCAAGTCTGTTCAACCATTTCACTTCCAGTCAATAGTTGCTTCTCTTCCTCCTCAAGTTTTTCCAACCATTTGAGTCCTAACTCACATAGTCCTTTTGCAGCAATCTGGAACCGTTCTCTCGCCATCTCTACAGGATCTGTTACAAGGCTTTCTCCATTCTTTCTTGCCGTCCTGGCCAAAGAACCCCTCTTTGAAGTGAGCTTGGTCACAGATTCTGGGATTTCAACACCTCTAAGAACAAGAGACCCAAATGCTATAGCTGCACCGGCATGCCCCTTGTCTGATGCCCTATGTAAACACCACAATGCAGAGGCAATATCTTTCTTCACACACTCCCCCGTGAGATACACGGCACCAAGAAGGTAAAGAGTGTTGGCGTGACTTGTGGATATTGACTTACTTTCTTTACACGCCAAGAATTCCTATTATAATTGTAATTAATTTACTTTAATTCCTGATTTCCTACTGTAAATAGATTTAGGAATTTATTATTTACTTGCCCATTCAGGTTTCGTTGTATTATAAAATATAACTTCCTACAAGGAGAAGAAGATACAGAAAATTCCCACAAACAAATATTCTCTCATAGTTTTCATATTTTAGCATGGTATCAGAGCGGCGATCTTGGAATTGCTGACTCTAGTTTCAAACCCCCGCCGCTGCTATGGGGGTTGATGATTTTTTCAACCCTCATGGAGGTAGCACCACCGACTCCTTCTCTCATTCTCCACCAACCATCGTTGAGTTGAGTGCCCAGATGGCTCCGCTCCTACAGATGCAGACTTTGACCCCGAACCCGATCCAGAATCAGGATCCTCTTTTGACGACCCCGACCCCGACCCCGACCCCGACTATGACGACGACGACCCCGACCCCGACTCCGAAGACGACCCCGACCCCCACTCCGATGATGACCCCAACCCCGAATTTGTCTCTGATTCAGACCCTGATCCCGATTTCGACTCCGACTCCGGCCCCGACTCAGGCTCAGATTCCGATCCCAATTCCTACTCAACCTGTATCCTATGCATCTTCCGCTGCACAGATTATGACTTCTAGACTAACGACCCCGACACATGGACCAGATTGTGCATATTGTGGTGATCCGAGACACACTTGTGAGACTTGTTTTAAATCGCATGGCTACCCCAATTGGTGGGCTACTCTTACAGATCGAGGACAATGCAATATGACCAGTAATGGTACTGGTTATGGATTCCATACTTCCGATAAGATTGATTCCAAGAGCTGGATAATTGATTCCGGTGCAACTGATCATATGACGTTTGATCCTGATGATTTTCTGAATACTACACAACCTCGACGAACCTGTATTGCAAATGCCAATGGTGTTACTTATCCTGTGACAGGGGCTGGCACTGTTGCACTCTCATCCTCTCTCACACTGTCTAATACTTTACTTGTTCCATCTTTATCCACTAAATTGTTGTCAGTTAGTCAGCTTACTGAACAATTGAATTGTTGTGTACTCATTTACCCGAGTTTTTGTTTGCTTCAGGATATTCACACTAAGGAGATTCTTGGTCGTGGTACTAAGAGAGGGGGGCTATATTATGTCGATGACTTCAGTCCCGGCATGGCTAACAGCGTGACACATCCCTTTGATAGCAAACAAAAGCAAATCTGGTTGTGGCACCGTCGATTGGGACATCCGTCTTTTAGTTATATGAAGCATCTTATACCAGATTTATTCTCAGGTTTCAAGGACTCCGACTTCACATGTGATACTTGTATTTTGGCCAAGAGTCACCGTGTGCCCTACCCGTTGAGTACGAACAAGTGTACTACTCCATTTACGTTAATTCACTCTGATGTCTGGGGACCTTCTCCTATCACTGCTCCTTCTGGTGTTCGATGGTTTGTCACATTCATCGATGATTGTACACGGATGACATGGCTTTATTTGCTGAAGAATAAAAACGAAGTGTTTTCCTGTTTTCAGTCCTTCCACAAACAGATGAAAACTCAGTTTAATGCTCAAATCCAGATTCTTCGCTCAGACAATGGTGGAGAATTTGTCAATCATGACTTTCAGACTTACTTCCAACAACATGGAATTATCCATGAGACGACTTGTCCTCAGACACCACAACAAAATGGTGTTGCTGAACGAAAGAATCGACATCTTCTTGAAACCGCCCGAGCACTTCTGATTGGCGCTCATGTTCCTCGCCATCACTGGGATGATGCTATTGTCACCGCAGTTCATCTGATCAACCGCATGCCTTCTGGTGTACTGACCTTTAAAACTCCCTTACAGGTGCTTGCACAACACAGACCTCTGCCTTCTGTTTTGGTACTCACACCCCGAATCTTTGGATGTGTGGCTTTCGTTCATCTCCACAAAAATCAACGTAGCAAACTTGATCCATGTGCGCTTCGTTGTGTTTTTGTGGGTTATGCCACTCATCAGAAAGGCTACCGCTGTTATCACCCTCCTACCCAACGAACCTATGTCACTTTGGATGTGACCTTTCTGGAATCTGAGCTGTTCTTCCATGACCCATCATCCAATTCTACACTTCAGGGGAGATACGAAGTGAAGAGCAGAATTGGAGCAACTTGGAAAATAAAGAAATTCTCCTTTGTACAGAAATGATTGATCATTCCGAGTCTGGAGCACGAGATTACTCTCTGTCGAAAAGCGACCAATCGCCCATTCATAGCGATCAATTGCCTGACCCACCTGATCCATGCGAAGATATTTCTGATCCGAGTCTCACACCTACAGACAATACAGAACAACAAGATGAAGACCCCCCTCTAACTCAACAGTACCAACAGACCAATCTCCTGAGAATATCCTTGAGGTAACTACTCCTACTAGACTTGTGCATTTAGATGATAAAACTATTGGATATCAATTACCTTTCAGGCAAAATCGTGGGAAGCCACCAAACCGTTATTCACCTGATATTGGCAAGACATCCAAGTATCCAATTGCAAATCATGTATCCACTGAGAAGCTGTCTGAACCACTCAAGGCTTTTGTGCATCAGTTGTCTGCTATCCATATTCCAACCAAGGTCTCTGAAGCATTGAAAGATCCTAAGTGGGTCCAAGCTATAAAAGAGGAGATGAAAGCCCTTGAGAAAAATCAGACTTGGACATTGGAGACTATACCCCGAGGAAAAAAGACTATCGGATGTAGATGGGTGTTTACTATAAAACACAATGCAGATGGATCTATCGAGCGATACAAGGCAAGACTTGTGGCAAAAGGGTACACACAGACCTATGGTATAGACTATGAAGAAACCTTTGCTCCAGTTGCAAAGTTAAACACCGTCAGAGTCTTATTGTCCCTTGCAGCTAATTTGGATTGGCCACTACACCAGTTTGATGTAAAGAATGCTTTTCTACATGGCGAACTCACGGAGGAGGTGTACATGGACATTCCTCCTGGATATAATACTACTCAGACTGGAACAGTTTGCAGGTTACGAAAAGCATTGTATGGATTGAAACAATCACCACGTGCATGGTTTGGACGGTTCACCATGGCAATGAAGAACAATGGTTTCAAACAATGCAACTCAGATCATACTCTGTTCTTGAAACATCGAAAAGGGAAGGTAACAGCATTAATAATCTATGTTGATGATATGATTATTACTGGGAATGATAAACAGGAAATATCACAGCTACAAGACTATCTGGCTACGGAGTTTGAGATGAAGGATCTAGGTGGACTCAAGTATTTCTTGGGAATTGAGGTGGCTCGATCGCAGCAAGGCATATTTCTCTCTCAAAGGAAATATGTCTTAGACTTGTTGACAGACACAGGAATGCTAGATTGTAAACCTGCGGACACTCCTATTGTTCAGAATCATCATCTTGGAGAATATCCGGATCAAGTTCCAACTAACAAAGAAAGATACCAAAGGTTAGTGGGAAGATTGATCTATTTGTCACATACTCGACCAGACATTGCTTATGCGGTGAGCGTTGTCAGTCAATTTATGCACTCTCCAAGTGAAGACCATATGAATGCAGTTCTTCGGATACTTAGATATTTGAAGTCTGCACCTGGAAAAGGACTTATGTTCTCAAAGCATGGTCATCTAAATATTGATGGTTATTCATATGCAGATTGGGCAGGTAATGTAACAGATAGAAAATCCACATCGGGTTACTTCACATTCGTGGGAGGTAATTTGGTGACATGGAGAAGCAAGAAACAGAATGTAGTAGCTTTATCCAGTGCAGAAGCCGAGTTCAGAGGCATGACTAAAGGGATTTGTGAACTTCTTTGGTTAAGAAAGTTGCTTACTGAACTTGGGTATAAACCTACATCCACAATGAATCTCTTTTGTGACAACAAGGCTGCTATAGCCATTGCACAGAATCCGGTTCAGCATGATCGTACTAAACATGTTGAGGTGGATCGACACTTCATCAAACAAAAGCTTGAGGTTAAAGTGTTTCAGTTTCCTTTTGTGAAATCCGAGGATCAATTGGCGGATATTTTGACAAAGGCGATTTCCAGTAAAGCATTCCACAATTCACTAGATCAGTTGGGCATTGGCGACATCTATGCACCAACGTGAGGGGGAGTGTTGGCGTGACTTGTGGATATTAACTTACTTTCCTTACACACCAAGAATTCCTATTATAATTGTAATTGATTTATTTTAATTCCTGATTTCCTACTGTAAATAGATTTAGGAATTTATTATTTACTTGTCCATTCAAGTTTCGTTGTATTATAAAATATGAACTCCTACAAATAGAAAATGATACAAAAAATTCCCACAAACAAATATTCTCTCATAGTTTCATATTTTAGCAAAGAGCACCTGAGTGCAGCTGGTCCACAGCCTTCTCCAGATAATGGAAAGCTTATTGATCCGATTGGACGTATTCATTTTCGACTCGAAGCTTACAACCTAGTTCATACTGCGCATCCGGATCACCCATATTCGCGGCTTCAATTAACAGAGCAGCTCCTGTGGCTCTGCAAGCCCCCGGGACATGGTATTTCAAATGCAGTTTGGACAACCAAAACCTGGCATGGGTGTTTGAATTGTCAGCGTCCAGAGCCAGCTCAAAGTTTTCCTTTGCTGCCCTTAACAGAGGGATGAGGCGGTGGTCATTAAGCTCGCAGTAATCGACAACTCTGTCCACTTCTTTTAAAGCACTCCACCCTTTGGCTATCAACTCCATGGCCTTCTTGTTCCTGCTGTGCATCTCTCTCCGTTGATTGAATTGAGTGACGCCATTGGGAGGTCTGAAACTGAGCTTCTTCAAGAGCTGCCTCTGCATCATCTCTGTGTGGGCGTGAGAGAGAGCGAGCAGTTAGGGCAAGCATCAAATCAACAAGCGGGGTCTATTCAAGAACAGCCAGATCATAGGATCAAAGTTCACGACTTGCCACAAGAAACCCAGACGAGAATTGGGGATAAAAAATGTTTCCTTGAATAAAAATAAAAATAAAAAACCCAAATTGAAGTTGGAATGTTTGAGAGGAGTGACAGAGGCAGAAACCCTAATTTTTCTAGTTGAGAGAAGACTCCTGATCCAAGTCCCACCCACGATTCTCGAATATGTTGTTGAGAAATAGCTGGGCTTATTCTCTGACGTTCAATAATTTTATTTTCACTTCTCTCAAAAAACAAAAAATTTACTTCCATTTTAATTTTTATTAAGATAAACACTGCAACATAAGCTGCATGGTAGGATCTCCATTTTTGATATTTTTAATTGGAATGAGGTTCAACACAGCTTTGGTTTAAAAGTGATTAAAAGCGTATTGAGAGTTCACATAATTATTAAAACATTAGTCTGCCAAAGATTCAACAAAAAATACATCGAGTGCTGAAACATAATGCATTGAGAGTTCACATAATTATTAAAACATTAGTCTGCCAAAGATTCAACAAAAAATACATCGAGTGCTGAAACATAATTTATTTCAATTACAAAACTTTGATCATATTGTACACAATCGAACCGTTGCCTACTGAATCTCTCTTATTGCTCACTATTCTAAGAACGCGGTAATTCTATTATACATGGCCATCTGCTCAGTTTTACCATTTGATAAGATACATAACACAACCATGACTGCCTTGATGTCGTTCGCGTCAGGGCGAATAGATTTGTAGCACGGTAGTCCGTGTACTTTCGGCTTCCGGTCTGTTCTCTGATGTCAAACATAAAGCAGAAAACAATTCGGAATTGAATTGGAATTTCAACAAGCACTGGATGACTCCTTTGATTTCTCTGCGACTGCCTCCTTATCAGAGTTGCTTGCATCTCCCGCCTGAGACTGACTGGTTTGTGCCTGAGAATCTGAAACAATTCCTAGAACTACCAATATGGACCTGGAAGAAGGAAAAAAAAAAAAAAAAAACCAAGCCCAGCTCTAATATCAGCTGCTGATTCCTCCTCAATTTTAGAGATCTTTACAAGTGAGGGTTTTCATTTACCTTGGAAGTGAAGATCGGATGTCCGGTTGGCTAGCGTGAGCAACCAACGGTGCTTTCAGAGCTGCAGTTCTCTTCAGTGCATTTTCTAGCTGTGCTGGAGGTAGCTGAGTCAACAATACACATATCATCAGAACTCATAAAGAAGTGAACAACAGTTGTTTCAAAGTCCAAATGTACATTCTAAGATAAACAAATACATCACTTATTAAATTAAGAATTTCCTACCTCAAGTAAATGAAATAAACCGGAACACAACATACTCTACTTAGGAATTCCTTTTTATTTTCTCAGTTTAAAAAGAGGTAGAAGGTCAAGGATTTGGTCCAACTTTTATAGGAAAGCAAGGAGTAAATATGCACCTGAAGCAGGACGCCAAATGACTGAGGCTTTGTCAAGAACGCGCACTTCAAGAATCCCACCCACAACTTTGGGTATTTCCATATCTGCAACATGTCATCAATCACATAAATATATTATAAATAATAGATGGCAAGAAAAAAGCTTAGGATACTGGAAGTTACCTGCTTGCTCACAAGTCGAGAGAGGATCTCCATTATAAAATCCACCTATGATATTTATTGATAAAGCAAATTCAACAAGTCAGCGACATGCTAGCCAAAGTTTGAACATGAAAAGTAGGCCGAATTTTTCATTAAATTTTAAGGGTAAGAAATTGAAGATATCAATCACAAGTGGCAACTAAATTGAACAAATGAGGAAATCTAGCAGATTTGCAAGCGGGTTCAACAATCATGGGGCATGTTCAGCCTACAAGCATTGTAGATTTAACAAATCCCTTAATGCAGCTAGTGTCCAGAAATGTCAAAGATATAATCGAAGGTATATTAGTATTTACATGAATGCCATAGACACATCTGCACATGGTCATAATACTCAAACTGAGCCTGATTTGAACAATATAAGTTGACCACGAAAAATTGGTTGTATGTTTGGATCTACTTTGGCTCCTTAACTTTGACAGACTTGGGAGTTGTTACGCTGTGTGATAGAACTACAGAAGTTTAAGTTTGTTAATCCAGAAAGCAAAATAAGCATTATTACTCAAACTTTTTCTTTATTCCTTAAAAAATATTGAGAAGATACTTTTTTTCTGCAAGTTATAATGAGGACCTCACTGTCAGACCAATTAGATTTTATGAGGGGGAGATTAATGAATTCAAAGAACTTTTCAGCAATATATCCTTCACTCTAGGATTGTTTTGTCATGCAGTCTTGCTGTAGGTGTCACGCCTAGGGTTTCTGCAAGTATGATTTCTAGAATCTTACTAGCGCGATGCTAGTAGTTTCTATCAGTGTAATTTTTTCAAGTTGTTCCTTGAGTTTTCCTATGTTTCATTAATTCTCAACAATTTACAGCATACAGCTCATACTAAAAAAAGAGCAAAATCCCACATATTTCCCTTGTCCTGAATCAGTTTAAAGAGTTCTTTGGATCTTACCAGTGCAGGAAAAGCACCTATGGCTTGTAATACTGTACGCATAAACAGTAAAGGAAGGGGAATCTGCTCAACCTGCAAGTATGAAGCTTGTCTTTTAAGTTGTGCTTGAAAGAAGTGGTAACAAAAAGTTAATAAAGTTCCAATGGTACAGACCAATTGATTCAAAACTTTGGCAAGAACTTGTTGGGTGAATATCTGCCTCTGCTCAAAGCAGGCGTTGCATGCATCTGTGACCTGTTCAACAAAAAACATATCCAGCCATTCATTATTGCCACTCAGAGAGGTATCCAATCAATATAAACAAAAGATGACATGCCTTCTTTAGTGGAATTCCATCTCTGTCGGGATCAATTCCATGGATAGCAATCAAGATTTCAGCTGGAGCAAGAAGAGGACCAGAATTGGATGATCCCTGTCCAAGCAATATTTAGGATCAAGCAGAGAATAAGAGATGTACTTTACAAGCATATTAATAGTGAACTACACCAATGAAATCATCTAAAAAGTTATAGAGCTTGACTAAATAAAAGGCATAACATGTGTATTTTATCTAAGATAGGGTGGGCAGTTCTCATGTCCGTAGAGAAACATAGCCGAAAAATATGAAAAAAGGAAGAGAAGAAAAGGCTGTGAACACAGCAAAGAATGATGAATAAAATTTGTAAAATATATGATAGCAATCACATTTATGCAAGAAGGAATTATTAAATGATAAGAAACATACAATACCAAAGGAATTATTAACTGAGAGAAGGGTCTTACAAATAATTTATTGCATCGACAAATAAGCAAATTTACAGACATAGAATGCCTGATTCTAGCAATTTAGAAAGCAAAGCAAGAAGTGGGGCATGGGAAGCAATTGTAAAAGAGATTCAATAATTTCCAGGTCACACTTGTATCAGAAAATGACACAAATAATTGAAAGGCAATGGCAGTATCTTCTCATATTTTCTGTAATGACCATATGAAATAATCCAAGAACTAACAAGGAAACAAAAATACCTGTAGTGTGCGAGTTAGTGCTGCTTGGAACTTATCCAGTTGAAGATTCACAAGTTGGGGAAATATAAGCATAACCTAACAAATACAGGATTATAAAATAATTAGCACCAAAACAAAAACAAAAAGAGCACCAACTGATAATTAACATCAATATAAAGCATTCAAAAGAAAAAAGAATCAAACATAAGTCATTAAGAGCTGGAAAAAGTTCACCCCGAATATACCAAGTACAAGATAGCAAATTGCATTTGAAGTACAAGATTTAATAGTATAGCAGTTATTTGGATTGTGGATGGAAAGAAATAGCATAATCTTCAGTGATGGGGAAGTGGAGTTGCAAAAGGAGAGGATCATATTGTTGGCATCTTTTCAGGCATCAAGGTCAAAGCATTTCAAAGTTATGAATTAATCTGTAACAGTTTTCTTGTAAATTCAGCATTACTTTTGTCATAGATGGACACCTTGTCCATCTCTTCCAGTACATCATTTATCCTTTCCACCAAATTTATATGTTTCTAAGCCTTATCAATGACCCAAGAACAAAAGCAGGATACATGCTAGACTATTTCAGAAGAGCACATATAGTAATGTTGTTGATGGAATAGTTTAAGCAACCCCCAGTCCATCAATATTGAGTACCCAAACATACCTATAGCTCAGTCACACTCAAGTTTTATAGAACAAAGATATGTAACAAGTAACAAAAGGCATGCATGCATGCACGCACACAAACATCACACAGTAGATGCAGTTATGATAAGAAGGTGAAAAGAAAGGAACCTCTTCTTTCGGTAAAAAGGGCAATATTGGAATAAGAATCTCTACATCCTGTAATCATTCATAACCAACCATATATTAGCAAATAGTTTCAATTCTTTGCAACTGTCAGAAAAATGTTAAATGTACCTTCAGTTTTGAATCATATAGCTTCCTAACAGTAAAAACCAGTTCCCGAGAAGGAACTATCCCATCTGTCAGTGTATGCAAAACCTGATGCCATTAAACAAAGGGGGAGATTAAAGATGTTATTTACTATGGGATGGTGTTGACAAAACTGTAATGTTGATAACTGAAAACCTGCATCAGGAGGTTCTCGCTTCCACTTGGAGGATCAGAAATAATTTCAAGAAGATCAGGTGACGATCCCATAGTACGTACTAGTATTGGAATGTGACGATGAACTGCCTGCACTGCATCATACAACTGATAAGAAGAAAAACCTCATGGGGCAGGAATTACAAGTACAACGCTAATTTATACATCAATGCCCAATTCAGAATAACTAAACCTGCTTAACGGCCTTTGATGCACTTCCATAAACAGCAAATATTTGGCGAAAAAGGGAATGCTTCTGCCAATGAGATTTCACAAATCATGTTAATTTCAACAAATAAATAAAAATTACTGAACACAAAGAATAATTATTGAATGGACCTAAGAAGTAATTCAGTTTTTGATAATAAGTTAACGACCTTTGTACATAGAGCAAAATATAATGACAAACACCGCTGGGCCTCAGCAATTGAAAGGGATGGCACACTTTGAGAATTGCATGATTGATGAGTATCGGAGGAGATATCTTTACTGTTACCACTCACAGATGGAGGTTCATTTGAATGCTTTTCCAAATCAGAATCCTGATGGAAAAGCAGTTAGATATTAACTCTCCAATTCAAGTCAATAATACAAAATATATTTGAGTGAAACCCCACATCAGCAATGCAAAGATTATAACCTTCTGTGATTCTGTTTTTGATCCTTCAGCATCTGTTCTTTCCGTTGCATCACCACATTTTACAGAAAGCAACATTTCAATTGCGAAATCTTCTATTCGTTGAGCAATGGATGACAAAGGATAAAGCTTGTTTGCAACCTGTTAGACAAAGCAATCCAAAATGGAAACAAAGTCAGAACCAAACATCTAATTCTTAGCTCTAATAGCACGTTGCGAATAAGTACCAGACGTATAGCCTTCATACGCACTTCCTCCAGATGATAAACTGCACTCTTCCAGAGGAAAAGGAGAACAAAAAAGTCAGATGAATTAAAGATAAAAAGATAAGTTCTTTACAGAGACACAAAATTGTAAGGAATTTCAGAAACAGAGGTGTAATGTAGAATAAAAAGAAGGAACCTGTAAAGCAATTTTTAAGCAGGGATCGCGGAAAGGAGGCCTCAGCAAAATCAGGCTCCACACAGTGCTGAGACCTTGAGTCACTCGATCCCCACCTTGTGTTTCCTTCTCAGTTGTGTCGCTGCTTCCAGGTGAGCACATGCACTCCAATAATTTCAGAACTGAATTTGGTAAATAAGGAACCTCGCCAAGTAATCTGCTTAATGATTTGTCAGATGCTGGAAAAGAATCTCTAAGTGTTTCTGCCTGCAATGATATGAAAGATAATATATATTATTCTTAAGTTCAACATTTGTATTGCAAAAGGAGGAGGGTTAATAATATAGAGATAAAAAGCACACCGCATTCAAAAGGAACGTTTCATATACAGAAGTAGCAGTTGTTGAAGAAAAGAAATCGTGTTCCTCTTCTGCCTCTCCAAACAACCTGTATAGGACACGCAATGTCAACTCATGTCCCTGAGAGATTCCACAATCACTGTCAGCTAGTATTTTATGCTAGAGAATCACAAGAGTACATAATTAAGAGCTATGATCCTTATTATTAACTACTAATGTATGTTAAAAAGTATTTGGATAAATATGTGCGCCGGCAATGAATTGGCTCTCATCCAAGCACATGATACTTTTTGCACCCACATCTTGTAAAATTACCAGGTATGTAGTTCCTAAAATTCTTATCACCCAAACACAAGAAAAACAAAAGAAGGAATAAAGAGACTTATTAACTCCATTACTTAATCAATCGAAAAAATTTCAATCCTGACTAAAACAGATCATCGCAAACCACTGTATTTAATACTCATAGATCACCCATCCATTTTGTTCAAAAGACCAAAACTGAGTTATCATTTTTAATTAACCAAGAGCGCAATCTTGTAGACATCAAATTAACCTAATACAGATTCATTTATAAAAAAAACAATGGAACTGTATCATACAATCATCAAAACCCATCACATACCTCATTATTCGTATAATCTGCCAAGATATGCTTCTGCAGCAGTTTCCATGGGTCTAACTCCAAAGGGAACTACCAAAAAAAAAAAATCAAATCAAATCAAATTTTGGGTTCCATAAGAAACACACTATTAAAAAACATAAATTAAAAAATCAGACACCATACAGTTAGCCTTAAGAAAATAATCAAATTTTGGGTTCCATAAGAAAACACACTATTAAGAAAATTTTCACTAAAAAACACGACACCATACCGTTAGCCTTAAGAAAGGCTTAATTTCAGCCCCTACTCCTAACCCAAAAAGAAGAAAGAAAAAACTAAAAAGGCTTAGGAATTAAAAATTAAATAAATATCTGAGAAGCAATAACAAAGTAAAACTGAAACAAGGAACTGAACCATCACAGCTGACAAAAATTATAATAATTGTATCTAAGAAGCTAGAAAAATACCTCAACTCCTAAATTTATAAGGAGAGAGCATCGTAATTGTGAACCTCCAGCAATAGCTATTTGCTTATATGCCTCGATGATGCGCGTAAAAGCCAATTTCTGCAACTGATCCTTTTCTTCATCAGCAAGGATGACTACCGGTGCCGACATCTTGGGCAAGACAAGATGAGAGGACAACCCAACTGAAGTTGCTGTTGAAGAAACCAGGCTATTGACATCTGCAACGGCAGCTCTTGGGCTAAGCTCCTCAGACTTATCCGCTGACAGTGATGGAAGTACATTAAGTTGTGTCCCTTGACCCGAACTGGTAACTTGCTCTTGACTTGCATCTTCTACATCCATTAAAGCTGATGAGGATGCAACGAAGGGTTCTGATAATCCACTATTACAAGCAGAAGAATCCAGCCCAGGTATTTCACTCTCAAGATATTCCATATCATGAACATCAGATGGCACAGGTTGACAACCCTTCCCCATTTCGGATGAAAATGCTTCAGATGAAGATGGTAAACCAGTCGGCAACGTAGAATTTTCAGCTTCATAATCCATGCCAGTACTTGCAACAGCGCTATCAACTACAGATGCTACCTGTTCTTCCTCCACTTCGAGTTTCTGCAATTACCATAACATTGCAGTTCAAGACACATAAGGAAAAAAGGGGTGAAAACCAAGATAAGAATAGAAAACCAAGATAAGAATAGAAAACCATACCACTATATCATTGGACACTGACAGATGAGTATCTAGGAGTGCAGCTATTGGAGGGAAAGTACTTGTAAGTGAGAGAACATCAGCAATAAATGATGGTGGATATTTAACTCGAGAATCACCACCAACTATACCCATGTTCACCAGAGATTCATCTCCTTCAGCTCCAGGAAGATTGGGAGGAAGGTTGTACATATTAGCCATCACAACCTCTGCTAGCAAGTCAGCAGAGATACTTGAGATAAGAATTTCTAAAGAACCAACCGCTTTTTCACCTTGAGCTACCAATGCACCAAACATAGCAACAAGTTGCTGCACAGGTCCACTATCACTATCTCCTCTAGAAGTGGTAGTTCCACTTGAAGAAATGTCATCTTGAGACACAGAAATATTCCTATCGCACTCTTTCACTGATTCCTCAGAGACACTAGATGTTGATTTGGCACGCTTTCCAGAAACATCTTCGTCCTCTGCAAGGTCACTACTATCCAGTGCTCCTAACCGTTTCCTCCCAGAATTAATTTGCACAGCATTAGATGTTTTAATTGTGGGTTTCTCCTCCTGCAAAACATCAAGTTCATGCCCAAGAAGCTCCGAGATACAATTATGTCAATGGCCCAACGTGTACTTTTGCAAGAGCATCTATTTTATATGTACCTACAGAACTAATATAATAAAATGGGAAGCAAAGGTGAAGGAATACCTTAGTAATTGGAGAATCATCTAGTCCGTCCTCCACACTTCCATTAATCTTGGAAGCTTGAGGAATGGCTTGCTCTACCAACCCTCCAGCTTTCAACTTTCTCAAGGCCCCAACTAAACGATCCCGCCACTGCGAAAGCAAATCCATCATTTAGCAATTCTGTAAAACAAAGTAAATGCACAAAGTAGAAACTAGATGACATCAACTAAAGAAAGCCAGCCACCTGGTCTTTCCATAGATAATGAGAACAATGAAACTATTTCAGCAAAAGATTGCAATGTTATCAATGTTGGAACCATGCAAGAAATTTACGAGCAATGAGACAAGCATTAAGGCGCAAGCCTTTTGGGACTAGAATTTAGAAATTCCTACAAGTGGACTTCTAGGCCTTTTGGGACTAGAATTTAGAAATTCCTACAAGTGGACTTCTAGTTATATTCTTTCAAGTCGAAACAATTGCATTCCTACAAGAAATATCCTTAACATAAATACAGATGCATGTGGTGTTTCTATGAACCAGAGTAGGACAACATGCGGTCAATGGCATTCCAACTAAATAACAATATTACTCATGACAATCACACTTTCACTTTTTGCAGAAGGTTCTTTAATTTTAACAACATGCTTACTTACTGAAAGAGATGCACCTAATAATTGTCAAAACTTCAAAACAGTTACTGCTTTATACACCGAAACCTAATGTCTTTCAGAGCCACATATTATCAAGCCTTTTAGAGCAGTTATTTCATCAACTTTCACTCCCTCACTCATTAGAAATTGATACCAAAGTATAACATGAACATTTTAAGCAGGACAAATATAAGGTATTTAGAATAGTCTGGTATTAAACAAAATACCGGTGCAGCACCCTTGTGTGTACATTTTAAGCAGGTGAGGAAGGCATTTTTCAAGGCATGGTGCGCCCCAGAGACATGTACCCCATTAATGACAGCGCTTGAGGGATCAAATCCAAGTAATACAGGCAAAATGCGACCATAGAATGCAGGCCTCTTCTTCGCAATTGCTGAAAGACTGGCAAGAAATATCATATAGAATAAAGAAAAAAGAAACAGTAACAACTGTTAGCAAAAACATATACAAGCTGTAATAAATATGCCACAAAAAATATAAGGAAGCTCTTGACACACACTTGACTCGGGATACATGCTATTTATATTTCTATTCTTGTACACAAAATATACGTCATCCCCAGAGAACTAATGATACACCATAAAGTAAACGAGTACAAATGTATCAGAATATTGAAATCCCTAGGCCTCTACTTGTAAATGGCAACACGTTACTACTGTTGTCATCACCCTAAATATGATCCTAAAATACAGTCCTCAAAAACTACAATCGTCTCTAACATTGCTTTTACTTTTACTCCATCGAGTATAAACTTGTACATAACAATTAACTTCACATCAATAAATTAGAAACTAATTATATACATACTTATTGTATATTTATATTCTCTTATACAACATATAAGTTGTTACCGCTCCCAAAGAACAATCTCTTAAGAATCCAAACATCATCATACAGGTGTGACCGGTATGACATCAGGAGACAATAATATATCACTCAGCACCCAAGACCTAAATTCCCATATATGGTATGTCCAAACTTATTTCTTGGCAAACTCTGGTGACTAAGGAAGGGAAATGAATAGAAAATTCCCTTATAACATGCACTTCCTCCAATTATTAAGAGGCGGAGTTGGTAAAGTGAGCAATTTCTACAAATTTTTATCTTTGTTCTGGAGAACACCCTCACTGGAGCTGGTCATCTATCCCTTTTCAGCATTTAAATTTAGGATAGAATAGCTGTATGGAGTAACTCATAACTTAAAAAATTGTAGAAAATAAAAAGAATCATATGACACAAAGAAAGCCAAAATACCTATTAATAAGCACAACGATCACTAAGTTACCAAGCGATTTCACGGTTGGGAACCTGAGTTGATCAAGCAATAAACCCAAACTTTTACTAGCCTCAATTGACAAATCTCCAACATTGAGTAGGGGATGGCCACCACGAAGCCAAGATATATTAAATTCCACCAAGTCCCCTACAAAGCAGACGAGAATCCTTCATAAACAAAAACAAGTCATTTGAGTTCTGCGCCCAATGGATAGTGTCAAATTGTATTACCTTCATGAGCAGGGGGCTCTGGGGAGCCATTAGGATCAGGAGTGTAAAGAAGAATGACTGATTCAACAAATTTCAGTGCTAGCAACCTTATCCCCCCGCTTCCTGGCTGGTAANGCATGATACAGTGCATTAGACCACAATGAAAACACGTTCATATGTCATCCATCAACAAAAGAACGATTTCTTACCCGAAAAGCTATCGAGTATATTTCCTCCTTCAACTTTAACACCCATGCCCAAGATGACTCAAGCAAACTGTCCAATTCACTAGAATGTAAACCCTGAAACATTACCCATGACTCAGAATGTCAATCATTATAAATCAACTTTAAATCGAAAAATTGTTACTAAAATTACTTGGATTTATACATTCAATATTTGATCATAAAAAAGTAACCTGAGCAGTAGAATCAAAGACACCATTAGTAAGCATTAAATAACGTTCGACATATAGAATTACCTGAATTGAAACCTTTTCGAGAACACAACGAAATAAATGAATCCCACTAGTGATGGCTTGTCGAGCAACAGCCGGTGTTCCATCACTCAAAACATTAATTAACGAAGGTACAATTTCTGGTAATAATTCTACGTGCATCAGTCCAATTTCGCCAAGCATTCTACATTGTAGAAAAAAGCCACAGACAAAGCCTTCAATAAATAGATTATAAAACTACTATAAAGAGAAAGAAGAATTGAACTGGCGAATAGTACAACTAGGGTTTGGAGAAAACGCACTCAGTGGCAAATTTTCGAACCGGACTGAACCGGTCGGACTGAAGCTCGAAGAGGCGAGGAAGGAGCCCAGAGAGCAACGCAGGGTCTTGTTGGACCACCAAATCTTGCTTTGATTGGCGTAGCCGGTCGAGCTTCGACGGTATGTCAGAGGCCAAGATGGCTGAGTCCATGAGACTCGCGAGTCTTTCGTTGGAGTTCGCGACCATCATCATGCCCACCATTGCAGAACGAAAACCCTAATTTTTCTTACAGAAGAAACTGAAAGATCGTGAAATTTACTCGTGCTTTGAACATAAGGTTTCGGTTGGGAGGGGCGAAGAGAGATTTTAAAATGTCAAAGTGGAAGGAGAGGAAAAAGGGTGGGAAGTATTTCGTGACTTCTAAACGAGCAAAGAGTACGTTGTGTTTCCGGTTTAATGCCAGATGAGCAGTTTAAGCAACTTCCTTTTAAATGTTCTTTTTATTCTTAATACCTTTTCGTTAAGAGAAAAATAATAAAGATTTCCCTATCTTGTCTACCTTGCGTCTCTCCAAGTTGAACTAGGATTCTGTACTTGATATTTTTCCGAAATTTAGGTTAATTGGCTAAAGCAGTGCTCGTTTCTCTCCGAGTTCTTCTCGTAACATTGAAATTTCCTCTATATCTATCCTCTTTTGCTTTTTGACTAACGAAAGGTGAGGGAAAGAATTACTCTTGTTGTGGATGTCCATATTGGCCTCTCTTCTATTTTTCTAATGCTTAAAAAACCAAAAACAAAAACAAAAATGTTATCGAACAAGCCATTCATTTTCAACTAACAATTTCGATAATTTTTCAATATGCTAAGAGTAGAGAGTTCTAGAGGATCTCATGAATCAAATTTTATATATGATCTGTACAAACTTTTGATTTTGACATTCATGATCCCATGATGAAAAATGGCATGTAAAATTTGACCCGCTCCTCAAAACCTCTGTTTGTGGTCGCACTTGTTAGTTACTTGCACCGAGTTCGAATCCTTTGCACGTAGTGGAAGTAGAGTTATGGCTTAGTTGGGTCACTGTATCCTGGACTTTCAACCTAGACCCGAACTAAAACTCAAACTTGGGTCACTGGCCCAAACCTAAACTTGAAGCCAAGAATTGCCGTATATATGATCTAATGGCCAAACAAAGAAAAAAATCCCAAACTTTGGAAAGAATGAAGCCCAAACGGCCGAAACACTCATCCCTGATGTTAGTGGTGAGCAAAGGAAGCAGACACCAGTCAAAACCCAGGCAACTTGGAATGAAAACCAGTTGAATGATTAGCATAATGCACGTATAATGACATAAACATTACAAGATTAGCATGCTGATAATCAGTAATTAGACAAAGATTGTTTTATGAGCTGCTACAAAGCAGAAACATAAACTTCATTCCTTATTAAATTGAGCAATACTAAACCCAACAAACAAACAAACAACGACCCAAAAACATAATCTTTAAATTAATTTTTTACACGTAAAAAAACTAAAACCCACCCACCCAAACACCGCCTTCCTTCTCCTCCCAAACAACAAAGATTGTTTCATCACTCAGACCGATTAGCAAACCTCTCCACCTTCTCGTCCTTCAAATTCAACCCAACCATGGCCTCGCCCAACCCGCAACTCACCTCAGCCAGCACATCCGGGTCCCTGTAATGGGTCACAGCCTGCACAATCGCCCTCCCACGCTTCACCGGGTCACCGCTCTTGAACACGCCGGACCCGACAAACACCCCGTCGCAACCCAGCTGCATCATCAGCGCCGCATCCGCCGGCGTCGCCACCCCTCCCGCCGCGAAGTGCACTACAGGCAGCCTCCCCAGCTGCTTCGTCTGCATCACCAGATCGTACGGCGCCGCGATCTTCTTCGCGAAAGTGAACACCTCGTCGTCATCCATGTTCCGCAAAACCCTAATGTCCCCCATCACGGACCGCACGTGCCTCACCGCTTCGATGATGTTCCCCGTGCCGGCCTCACCCTTGGTCCGGATCATAGCCGCTCCTTCTCGGACTCGGCGGAGCGCCTCGCCGAGATTCCGGCACCCGCAGACGAACGGCACCCGGAAATTGTGCTTGTTGATGTGGTGCTCTTCATCGGCGAGGGTCAGGACCTCGCTCTCGTCGACGTAATCGACGCCGATGGCTTCCAGGATTTGGGCCTCGACGAAGTGGCCGATTCGGGCCTTGGCCATGACGGGTATGGTCACGGCCTGCTTGATTTCTTTAATGAGTTGCGGGTCGGACATTCGGGCCACCCCACCCTGGGCTCGGATATCTGCGGGCACCCGCTCCAGGGCCATGACGGCGCACGCGCCTGCCTCCTCTGCAATTCGAGCCTGCTCGGCGTTGACGACGTCCATTATGACGCCGCCGCGGAGCATTTGGGCCAGGCCCACTTTGACGGAGAACGGCGATTGCTTGCTCTCGGTGATTGCTCCATTTCCGTACACAGCCACCACGCCGGAACCCGCCATTTCTAGAGGGAGATAGAGAGAGAGTGAAGGTTCTAGAGCAAGAGGCGAGGGTGGCGAGGGTGGCGAGGGTTTTGGGAGGGGAATGGATTGGAGGGGTTTATATAAGGTGGCGTTTGAATGGTTCTAAGAAAGAGGGGATGGGTGCCACGCGATGTCAAGACGCGTGGGCTTAGAAGGTGGGGTTGGGCAGTGTGTTTAATGAGGACCGTTTGATTTTCTTTTTATACAGCATTCTTGATTGATGGTGTGAAGTATGGGTATCGGACGGTGGAGAGACTGGGAATCGAGAATTGGTAGTGTGAAGATACCCACTTGGTTGGTAGTTTGTTAGACTCCAGGCCACGCATTTTAATGTGCCGAATCGTTTTGCTACGTGGGAACTGAAATTTCCAGTCGTTGGTGATAAAAACGTAAGACTCTGACTATTAGGAATTATAATTATATTTTTCTACAGAATTTTATATACAAATATATTTATTAATTACAGAAAGAAATGCAAGTTTTCAATCTCAACGGTCCAAACTCCAAACCCTCAATTGATTTCCTCACAACCGTTGCATCTAACGGGTCTCTTTCACCCACTTTATATATGAGGTGGAAATTAAACTTTACATTAAAGTGTAAAGGGCATTTCTATATAAGGATTTGTATTTGACAATAAAAATACATATATATATAAAGTAAAAGGTAGAAAATGGTGAAACATTCAAAATATCAAAAAATGTCTTTGGTTAATTTAAACATTAAGAAATTGAAATTATTAATTAAATGAGGATAATATAGTAAATTCACAATTTTCAAATTTAAAAAATTAAAATTAAAAACAAAATTAGATAATAGGTCATATTTTTATGGAATATAACTATCAATGTTATTTTTCTTAATTCTAAAAATAAAATTAAAAAAGAAAACTAATTGGCACATGCGTGATTTAGATTCAATGTCTAGCTAGATGTAATATATTTGGAAAGAATTTCAATTGACTCATTTTATATAGCCATTTCAGTTTGATTTGTTTTCTTCATTTTGTTGTTATTCACATTTTGACATACAATAATCTAAACTATTGCATTACAATCTTATAATGTCATCTAAGTCCTTAGATTCATAATAATTTCGTGTAAAAAACATGAATATAAAATGAAAGACTTCTGGTATATAATTAAATATCTCTTATACGAAATATGAATGTGAGAAAACTAAGTCTTCAACGAAAATCTCAATGCTTATATTAAAATGGACACATGGATTTATAAGGATTTTCTTCAATTATGATTTAGAAAATCTGAGAATTTGATAATTTGATAATTTGAGAGAGAGAGAGAGAGAGAGAGAGAGAGAGAGAGAGAGAGAGAGAGAGAGATAGAATTGAGGGACTAAGGTTAAGGAGGCAGTTATGTGCTGCAGAGTTGTAGAGCATCTTTTGACCACATTTTCTGCTCTCAATACGAAGAACTCGAGGTGGGGGAGGAGGCAGCGGCGATTAGCATTGGCCAAAAGAAGAGGCGTCTTCAACTTGCCCTGTCCTCTCTATTTTTTCCATTATTTAACGTTATCTTTTTCTGCTGGATTTGTTGGGAGGGGCATTTAAGACGACTTCGTTCATCGGACCGTCTCTTTCACAAGGACGAAGACTGACAAAAACGAAATCTTTGTTCCACTTCACTTTTATTGTTCATTTATGCAGCCTACTTTATTCATTTATCTTGGATACTTGTAACCCTTATGCTAAACTGCAATTTTTCTACGACTTCAATTTTGATACTGTGGTTATATTTTTTTACTTTTTTTCTTGGGTCAAAATTAGGAAGGGAATGAGTAATTCACACACACACACAAGTGTCATGAGAGCTTAAACTCAAAATTATTTGAGAGCATATCAAAGACATGAGCCAATTCAACTAACACTTTGTTGATATTTTTTTACAAGCAATTTTCGTCATTACAATAGTTCACAAGATAAGATTCCAAATTTTCAATTTAAGGGAGACTCATAAGATTTCTAAAAATTAAGAAATTGAATCTCAAAGAATTTGTAGTTTTTGTTTTTAACTCCAAGTTTGGGATTTATACGTCTCATTTGAAAATCAAACAAGGCTACAAACATGATTTTCAACGATCTTGAGTGAAAATCGCGAGTTTAAACAAGTTTTTAGTTGAGATCTGAAGCTCATTTGAGAAAATTTTCAAAATTGTCCTTATAATTGCTAATAAAACTATACCCAATGACCAAATTGACAAACAAAGTTCTTTAAATTATCCTTAGATTCACGAAACCAGGTTTTACAATCAGTTATTTTTCCTTTAAATCAACAAGGTCTCGTGACAAATTGAGTTCAATTTCAGTCACAGAATAAGATACATAAATTTGTTGACGCACTCAGAAAAAGTGGTTAACCAAACAATATAGTAATATACATCAACAACATTATTACCATTGAAGATTGACATAGAAACCCAAAAAACTGAACCCAGCCAACAACGTGGGGGCAAAGAATACACTTTTGAATTACTTATCCTATTCTGGCGTATTGAGGCTTTCTATAGCCGGAAATCATATTACATACCGGAAAGCCACTGAAAAACCACAAGGCATGGCCAATCCACACTCAGAAACTACCCCGCTAACCAGATAAAATTAGCTTCACCAGTTCTATTGACAAGCAGTAAAGTGATGGCGCAAACCAGTGTTACATGGAGCTGTGTATTACTTAAACTGTAAAAATCTTCCTCACCTTCTTTATGCTTCTACGACAAATTGGACAAGTAGCAGCAGCCTCCGCTATCCTGAGAGAATTGAAACAAGTAATCAATCATTAAATTGGATTCAAATAACAAAATTATGAACAGGCCAATTGTGATGCCTGAATCACTGGTTACTAGTATTTTAAAAAGCTCATTGGATGAGGCTCTTCCGAAATCAGAACTTTGTATGGCCTAATCAACAACTGGTCTTGTCAACTGTTACGACTAGTTTAGACTTCTTGCTGGCCGAAGAATAGAGTAACTTCACAATTACATATGACATAGAAACAGTAAAGAATAATACCTTGTTGCGCAATCGAAACAAGCCACACAGTGCCCACAGGGAAGGAAAAAGCAGTCCCTAGGAGCATCAAAACAAATTGCACAAAGACGACGAGTATTATTACTTTCACCATCTCTTACTGACTTCCCTTCAAGAGAACCTGCTGCCAGAAAGTCTTCAAGACCCCCCTCATCATTCGAGGCAGAGTCATACGATGATCCCCAACTTGATTGATCCTCATCTTTGTATGAAAGCAATGGACCTCTCTCAGATCTGAAATCCTCCTGTTGTACTCTTATTCCATCTTCATTGGTACATCGGAACTTGTTCAAGAAGTTGAAGGCCACTAACATGAGTACAGTCATCCCACCTAAATGCTAGAAAATTAAATATTGTACAAGATTGATACATAAAGGTTCCATTATGAGAAGAAATGGGAGAATGAGTCTACCTATACCAACAATATAAGTGGCCCATCTCGGTCCATAAGACAGTTTGACATACTGGTTTGCATTAGGTATATCCTGGGGCAACCAAAAGAAATGTTAGAGTAAAGGGTAAGAACCAAATGAACACAAGTTTCCCAGGGTGACATCTTCTTCTGATAATCCACTAGATTACAGCCTTACCTGCTCGGGACCAGGAGAGGTTAATACAGCTGCATTTCCATTGGGAAACAAAATTTTCAAACTACATGATGCATCCTTGAAAGAACACTTGTAATAAGCTGCACTTGTATTGTACAATAAAGCATTCACTGTGAAGTTCAATTGCACCTGTTCAATGCAAAGATAAACCAAAGTCAATGGTATAAATGTGTGGGAAGATAACACCAAACAGCCACAATATTCTTGAATGTAAGATAATAGCATTAGGAAAAGGGGAAAATAGAGACCCTTATGAGGGATACTCTCAAGCCCTCATGTCATTGTGAAACTCTTTCATCCCTAAATCAGGAATATACATGTCTTATGAAAAACAATGTTTTGCATTTTTACTCTCACTCAAACTGTAATTCACTCACTTTAGCTGTATGCTGGGGTTATGGTCAATAACCACTATAACAGACCCAACGTTACAGTTACAAGGATTGCATCAATTATTTTATTCCAAATAACAATGAATCCCATAAGTACTATTTCCCAATATAGCTTTTTAAGTGGATGAGAACACACCATAATAAAATAAGAGGAAAAAAGTGTACACTGGATTCAAATTCCAAGGTCATAGTTCGACAATTACCTCCACATCCTCTGTGTTCAAGTTACCCACAGAAACATAGTAACTGGAAGACTTTGATATGTCCTGCTCAATCATACCACTTCCTGTGAAGAAGCAATAATTGACATTAGTGTAGCACTTATTTGAAAGGAAAAAAAAAATTGAAGATCATATTCCTGAATTCAAGTCTCACCATGAATGAGGTTCCATGATAAAGTAGTATTAGGATATGTCGGTTCTTCAAGCCATTGAGCGAGGCCTTCTTTACCTGCAATGCGCTAGCTTCAGAATGCTATGAAGGTCGAATGCATTTTTCAATCAGTTAAAAAAAAAAGCATGAAAAACTGCAGAGAAGAAAAGTTTCAAATAATTCCTACTGTTTAAAGTAAAAGAAGTGGTGCAGCAAGAATAATAGGTCCCTTATGTGGCTAATTATGACTTCAGCTAGGAAAATTGCTCTGCAATATTGGTTCACTTATGTGGCATGCTATTTATAGAATCGCTTTTCTAGGCATCAGTTTGAGTGGAGAGGCAATGACTGCATACACCAAATTAAGCAATTTGTATTCCAATTGCCTCAATAGCTCGCTAAACTATTCAAAATATACTCAAACTAATGTGAAAAGGACGAATGAAGATATTAAATTTTTATTGCTGTAATAATATTTAAGAAGTGTAACTAGCATGGACACTTCTAAAATGAAGAGCAAGCTATAAGTTTTGATGGGAAAAGAAACGAAATGCAGGTAGGTACATACCTTGAGCGATAATAAGAAAAACAGAGGAGTACACGCTGTATGATATACTTATTTGAGACCCCCCATTTAGGAAATATATCCACTCCTGAAGAAGAAGCAGAGCAAATTATCAACCAAATCAACAACAACTAGAGGATAAAAAAAGACTACAAACTATGAGAAAACGAAAAGAACACTCCATAAAAAGCATTTTAATTTAAGCAAACTTGCCTGATGAGAATCAGCTGGAACGGAGACAGTATGCGTTTCTGACCAAGTTGTCTCAGTATCAAGAGGAGGAGTATTATAGAAACCATATAGTACAGGACCAGGACTTGATATATTCAGCTCTTCTACCTAATAAATGCCCACCATAAAACCCACCTAGATTACCACACAGAATCATATAGGTAAAATGGAAAATGGTAGAGCTAGTGCCAAAAATACCTTTACAGACTGCACAAATATGGGGCTAGGTTGCAGAAGAATTGAACTATTAGGGCCTAGCTCTAAACTTGAAGACCCATACACTCCCAAAATCAAAGTCATGGAAACTGCAACATCCAATTAGCAGCTTAATTACGAATAATAATCGAACAGAAAATAACAATATGTTAAAAACATTTTGAAAATTAGATATAGATACAAACCAAAGAACCAGAAGGTGAGGAGGACGATGATGCAGGACCACGTGTCGTCCCTAATGATTGTTGACACCTCATCGAATGGCGATAGGTTTGCTCCATAAGAAGTGCCGATTTCGTGGGTTTCAACCTCCGGATGCCGAAAATCGGTGTGCTGCTGATACTGATTGTGATCGTCCTCCTCCTCGCGGACCTGCGAAGCGCTAGAAGACGACGTGGCAGCAGCACCTGAAGTGTCCCTACTGATGAAAGCACCGTGAGAAGAAGATGAGGAGGAGGAAGAAGAAGATGGTTCTTCCATTGTAGAGAAACCAGAAAAGCGCGGGACGCAAAGAGAGGGAGAAATTGGAGAAAGTAATTTCAGAAACCCTAACCCTAAACCAGGGTGAAGGGTAACGCACCTGAGAGGGTCTGAGGAAGAAGGTCCATGGGGAGGCGGGTGAGTAACCGATCCACTCACCAATCAGTCTTTGTTCTCCGTAGGAATGGTAGTTGCCAAAGAGTGACGGTTTTTGAAAACGCTTATGTTTAGCTGTAGCTCCAGCCAATAAGATGGCGCCAATGGGGCTTCACTTGCTATTATTATTATTTTTTTTTTTGGTCAATGAGTAAAAATAAGAAAATGTGTTTAGGACATTATGCTATTTCATCGATTTTTTTGGGCAAAATAGAGCAAATTGCATTGAGGACCAATTTGACGTGCTGTGAAAATAAGTGCTGTCAAATTTGCTGTGAGAGAAAGCAGTTTTGCGTTTGGTAAATTTTTTGTTAAACCTAGCACCTCTTCGAAACTGATTCTTGCATAACCAAAAAATAAAAACACATCATTAGCTGCTTTTCCTTATAGCTTTCTATCACAACAATTTTTAGCAATAAGTGATTTTTCCATAGTTTATCAAACGGGCTAGGCTTTTCAAAAATTTTAAAAAATCACTTATCACCCCAAATAAGCAATACCAAACGAGCACTAAATAACATTGTCAATTACAGAGAATTGGAACATCTAAAGTCCTCTTAACAAGGAGGGTTATCTAGTATTACATTACAAGCACAAAGGCCAGAAACAATGAGCCAAATAAAATACATTGAACTTATCTCATTAGAAGCTAATCATAAAAACAAGGAGAGTAGAATTCTCATGTAAAATCAGTGCCAAATCAGTTTGTTCAACTTTCTGGTTTTGTTTTATTTTATATACAAGCAATATTGGAGGAGGGGAAATCGAACATAGGATCTCGAATACATGGATAAATATTTTTAACCACTCGAGCTATAAGTCCTTTACAATTTACAATTTTTCTGGTTGAATCATGGCAAAAAATATATATTATGATTAAACATGTGAAAAATACTATTATATAAAGAGCTAGTTAATAACTTGTTTTAATTGTCAGTTTCTTCTCTATTAGAACAAAAAATACCAATTGATCTAATCTTTATTTCTCACTGCGTGCATAAGAGTAAGTATTTTACGACTGAAGCTAAGTGTGTCGAGTAATTCCACAAACCCGAAAGAAGCCACTGTCAAAATACTTTGACTTGGAAAAGGGGTAAAGTTAATTGTCCATTGGTGGTAAAATAAAGATACCCTTACGAACCAATGAAACATGTTAAGCAATTTCAAGTAACAGAACGCACTTAAAATAAGACCGCCTCGAAGCCACCTAACCAAACAGGGAAAATGGCTGGAACCTTCTATAGTTTGATAATACTAAAGAGCAAACCAGTGAACGAGCTTCCACCAAAACTGAACCTCCTAATTTTATTGGTGGTGATTGCAACGTTAACATTTGAATTAAAAATAGCCACAAGCATATTCCACCATTCACATATATAGCCATAAGCAAAGTGCATTAATTTGACTAAACAGAGCTACAAAGACGCCATTTAAATTCGAGGCCTGCAATTTTTTCTTTGTATGGGACAGCTGCGTAGACAAATGATGGAAACGAGCAAAGATCTTCGATCTTTCTTCGAACAACACGGATGGAAGGTCGTCGGCGTTTGCAAGAAGGGGTGGTACAGAATCCGGACCAACCTCAAAATATAAGGTCTAGTCTGGTGATTGCTTATCTATTTCTTCTCTATCGGTGATTTGGGAAAACGAGGTCATGGATCGATGCCATATTTCTTTTCATTTCGCTCATTTCATAACAGTTCGGATTTTTAAGGGGTCCAGTGATTGTCTAACATTAAATTAGGGATTTAGTTGTAGGAGTCACAGGAACATAATGAGACCTCTGATATCCAATTCTTGATCGATCCCTAGTTGTTTATCAATTTGTAAAGAGTAAGATTATGGCCTGTATATTTTCCTCTCACTTGAGGGGCTTTAGTTTCTGGTGTCTAATGTGTACTGTTGTTTATAACAATACGGTGGATGTTTTTTGAATGATAGACAAGGTAATGATTTCAGAATGTTGTAGTATTGTCCTCTGCAAAACGCAAGCAGTTGTTCTATTGATGTACACCTATAACGCAACAATGAGCCTACGTTAATTAATTTGATTTGTTTAGCAATGTTTAGAAGGAGCAGAACAATAAAATAATGCAGACAATCCATGCCAAAACGTTCTGTGTTGCACATGGAACACTTGTCTTTATGCATTATTGATCTTCTTTTTTTCTTTACATTAAAAATGTATACTTAAAAGGACTATGCAAAGGATCCACTTGTGTAATGGTTTGAAACACTTGTTCCTCCAAGAAGGTTCTGTTGAGGAATACACATAGTCTCACATCGAAAACTTAACAAAATAGAAAGTCTTATATAATGAATGACTCCACTCCTAATAACATCGAGGCATTTTGTATAAAACCTCATACCTGCTAAATATGCGGTTAAGTTGAGGACAATATCAATGTTACTAGTGATGGGTCAAGGGTTCGTCTCTCTGAAATCTTAGCATGGTATTAGTGTGGGTCGGTTGATTGGGTACAATTAAACCCAAATCAAACAAAAACCTCCAAATTGAATCAAAATCAAACAAACCCCAAATTGAAAAATATTAATAATAATAATAAGGTGACCAATATGGAATTGGTTGCACATGTGGCCCAGTAAAAAGTGGTCCCACGTGAAGAGGATTGTTGAAGAATACACACAGTCCCACATCAGAAACTTAACAAAATAGAAAATCTCATATAATGAATAGCTCCACTCCTAATAACATTGAGGCCTTTTGTATTAGTGTAGTGTGTGAGTTTAGTATACTATAGCCCTCTCTCAATAGGAATGGTCCTAAAAAAAAAAGATTCTATAATTTGGTGCAATGAATTTGTAGTTCAAGTGATTAAGAGCATTTAACTTTGCTTTTAAGGTCCTAGAATCGATTTTCTCCTCCCCCAATATCAGTGGTATAAGAATAAAAAAAAAAACCTAAACAACCAAAACTAATTACTATATTCCAATCTTAATTTTGACCCCAACTTCAAAGCCTAAAACTGAAAAAGAAGATAGCAAACATCCTTTGGTTATAAAACCACATTTTAATTTTTTTTAGTTTTGAAAAAAAGAAACGGCATATGGATTCAAAGCGTGAAAAAGTATCCAACTTCGAATTCAAAGCCTAGATGAAAGAGAGCAACAACAGCATTTGGTTATTATGAAAACACATTGTAATTTCTTTTGGAGTTGTTATGGCATGCGTTAACTAGAGCTATGCAGATCACACTAACCTATTGATCAACCAACAAAAGAAACAGCACCCTCTCTCCAGAATGTCACTAATTCTTCCATGTCAACTACTTTTAGCTAAGCTCGGTTTGGTAAGTTTAGAATAGGTTAAGGTGGTATAAGTAGCTAGATTCTCAAGACCATATGCGAAAACATCGTATGAAAAAGAAACGAGTACTCGAAGAAGGTATGCAGTGCTCTCCTCCCATGTAATTCAAATATTTTCGAATCAAACGGGAGAGCTGCGCAGGAGCAGGCTAAGTAGAAGATGAAGAAAATGAAAATGGTGAAGGTTGTCTCCATGTGCAAGAAAGGATGGTACACAATTCGAACCCGTCTCAAAATATAAGAAGCCAAGCTGCATATATGGGCTTAGTCAAGTCGACTAGAGTTTGAATCCCCACTCGTAATTTAACTTAAATTAAAATAGAATATCGCTTGTATAAAAATAAAAATAAAAATAAAAAGCTAAGCCATACACCAACCTTCTTAGAATCCGGATTTCACATATTTTTATACTGATTGGTTGATTTATTTTGTCCATTTGGTGAAGCAAAAAGTCATCCCATGCTGTTTTGAAAATGCACAAGAGAAATGTCATAATGTATTGTATAGCATTCAAATAACACTATACACATTGGAACTGTTAATTGGGATAAGCATTTTGTCGCTTTTGCAAAATAGAGAGTTCTTGAGGAGAAGTCCCAATAATAAAACTGAAACAAAGCATAAATTATATCAGTAATTGAAGGTTTTGGCGCTGTAATCTTTCTCTAATGAAAAATTATATTGTACCTATACATCACAGAAATATTGAATTTTATGATAAATAATCATATTGAAAATTTAAACAAATATAAACACAATCATATTTTGTAGCATATTTATTCAAATGAAAAATATGTGTATTATTATTTTTAATGAAACTTTTATATAATCTTGATACTCCATATATATATAGCAAAAGGTAGAGAATGGTGAAACATGAAAAATACGAGAAAATGTCATTGGTTAGTGCAAATATTAAGAATTGAAATTATTAATTAAATGATAATAATACGGTAAATCACACTTTTTATATTAAAAAATAATTAAAATTAAAAACAAAATCAAATAATTAGTCTTATTTTTATGAAACACAACTATTTATTATCTTTTTAAGTTCTAAAATAAAATTAAAAAATCAATTTATATACGTGTCAGCATGTGGGAAAGGGTTAGTAAGATAATTACGCTCAATCTTATGTTTGATTGTCAAAATTTTCTTATAATGTGGCTACTACAATTAATTTTAATATTTGAAATATTGAGATCCTAAGGATTGTTTTTGTAATTTATCTTTTTTTCATTTTAAAAAAATGAGAAGAGATTAAAAATAAATTAAAGATGGTCCCACTTAGGGAAGTCACAAGCTTTCTTCGCCGCGGAGCTTACGAGCGATTCTTACATGTCTCGAACCGGCCTCGCCTCAAGTTTGACAGCCTGTTTGATGTTTGTCACAGACAAGCTCATCATTTTACATTTAAACCCCCAAACCCTCCTCCCTTGTGCCATTATTCAAGGCGTAAATAACGAACTTCAAAAGGACAGAAATGTAATTTCAAACTCAAATATCAAAACGGACCTACTCTCCTTTCCCAACAAACCACCTCACCGGAACCAAACCTTCCCTTTCCTCTTTCTCGCCCTCAACGGCTCAACTCTCCTGCTTTTTTTCGAAAACAGCACAGATCTACTGCCGTACGCGAACGCGCGTTCAAATCGCAAACCCTAATTTCTGAGACCCTTTTGATCTCTCCGATTCGATTTGATTCGAATCGAGAGCTGAGGACGCGATGGGCGATTTTAACCTCGCGCTCGTCATAGTCGCCATTATCCTCTGCGTCATCGTCTTCGTCTTCAATGTCTACCTGCTCGTCAATTACCAGCACCCCGACGACAAGAACCAGGCATACTTCCCCAAATTCGTCGTCGTTTTGGGGCTCTCCGTCGCCGCGATTTCCATACTGATGTTGCCGGCCGACGTGGCGAACCGTCAGGCCTGTCGCCACGCGATATACAATGGAGCGTGTAATCTCACTCTGCCAATGAAGGATATGTGGCTCGCGATCTATATCCTTGACGCCGTGCTTGTGTTCTTCATCATCCCCTTCGCTATGTTCTACTACGAAGGAGACCAGGACAAGTAGGTACTTCTAGGGTTTTTGATTGAATCAGTTTTGGCTTAAAATGCACATAAGATGTTTGTGTTTATTCAGCTTGCCATTTTTTGTTTGTAAAAATTGGGTGTGCGTTTTTGTGTTCAGGAGTGTTGGAAAACGGATTAGAAGCGCGCTGTTGTGGGTGGTGGTGACGGCCATTGTCTGCGCGCTCGTGCTTGGCATCTTATACGGTTAGTTGTCTTCACTTGTCATTTTCACAGGAACCACTTTGATTGCACTGAAATAATTTTTCTGTTTATGACTTATGAGTGTTTGGTTATTTTTTGTTTCTGTGTGGAACATGTTTTGTTAGAACACTATGGATTGTGTATCATTGGTTTTCTCTTTGATTGTATATCAGGGCTAGTTGGGAAGGTGGACTTTACTGTTAGGCATCTCTCTTCTTCCACAACTTCCTTTCCTAGTTCATGGAGCTTTTCTAGCAGTCAAGAATGTATAAGTGGCTCACATCAGGTTTGACCTTGTTCATTGGAATTTTCTCATACTAAAAGTATCTATCCTCTTGCTCATTTTGGTGCTTTCTTTGTCTCTGGCTTCTATTGTCCCGACAGTGCTCTGCATATTCTGCCAGTGATTCGTCAGAGAAAACATGGACAATGCGTACTACCTTTCCAGAATATGTCGTTGCTCTTGCTACCATTGTTGGTTCTGTGCTTTTTACTGTAAGTTCATTCTTGGAAATCTTGACATATTTATATTGTTATTGAATCTGCATGTGATAATGGGGGGTCCCTAGTCAATTTCGAGAAAATGCTTCTCAGGAGTTGATTAGACTGCCTTTTTTGTGTGTGGCAAGATTATGTATGTACATACATCTATGTATGTATGTGTGTCTGTGTATAGTAAATGTATATATATATATATATTGTATTTCAGCATCTTATTTTTCTATAGTTAAAAAATTACCCTCGTCCTGTATCATCCAGATATTTGGTGGTGTTGGCATTGCTTGTCTCCCTCTGGGACTCATATTTTCATTCGTCCGGCGTCCAAAGGCTGTTATTACCCGATCACAGTATATCAAGGTACTACTTTTTTGTCTATCATGTGTGTAAAGTTTAAATGATGAATATTGTTGTGATTTCTTATGTGTGGTTTCTCTTGTACACTTCAGGAAGCCACTGAACTGGGTAAGAAAGCAAAAGAATTGAAAAAAGCAGCCGATGCACTCCATCAAGAAGAAAGAAGTGGTTCCAAGGGTAGAAAATGGCGTAAAAATGTGAAGGCAGTAGAGAAGGTATATCTAACACTCCAAGTGTAAAGTTTGGTCACATTTAGGCACCAGCTTTTATGTTTGCTTTGGTGCGTGCATCATTAACCTAATTGGAAAGGGAGTGCCTGTACCTTGTTGTATCCTTTGTGCTCCAAGCATTAGCTATGAAGCTTCCATGGATGTCAGAAATTTCCTTTGGAAAAATTGAATTTATTTTCTGAAATATGATGTTTGCCTTTGTATGTGCTGTTATCGAAAGTTATTTAACTTTTGCTAATGGCTTAACTGTCTTATTACAAAAAAGTTGATGCTTGCTTAAACCTTGCAGGAGTTGCTTCAATTAGAAGAAGATGTAAAACTTCTAGAAGAGGTGTATCCTCAAGGAGAGAAGGTAAAGGGCATTACACGTGTGACTTCTTCACTTTCCATATATCAAACTATTTCTCCCATTTATTTCTAATCTTCTTGCCTCACTTCAGGCTGAGACTACTTGGGCTATGACTGTTCTTGGGTACTTGGCGAAGCTTGTGTTGGGAATTTTAGGGTGAGTGCTGTTGTTCCATTTAATGCTGCTTTAAATAGTTTTGGCTTCTTGACTTGAGAGTTGAGCTGGGATGGATATTTGGAAGAGTAAAGTTTTAGATAAGGAAGAAGGCAAATATGAAGTAAATATGAAGCCAATAGCAATATCAAAATCTTGCAGCCAATAGGAAATCAATAGAATTCAGTTCAAGAGCCATGGTGCATGTGAAAATATCTGATTGTGTCTAGGTAAATATAAGTAATTGCCCTTCTGGTGTATGCGTTTCAGTATGGTCTATTTTTGTTGGTGCTTACTGTAGGTAGCGATGTAAATAGATAGCTAATGTTGTAACAGTTCTATAGCTTGGGATCAAGAATGCATTTTTTTTAAAAAGATATGATGTTCTATCATTCATGGTGATGTAGTAGTATGTGGATTGCCATGGTTTTCCTTTTTCTTGTGTGTCATCATTTTCTAAGGATCTTGACAAGATTTATTGACATAAAAAGCCTTTTGCCTGTGTTTTTCAGATTGATTGTCTCAGTGGCTTGGATTGCTCATATCGTCATCTATCTATTGATTAGCCCACCGCTTTCTCCTTTCTTGAATGAGGTTTTCATCAAGCTGGATGATATATGGGGTACCTTCAGAATATATTTCTCTTGCCTCTATGTTGTTATTATTCTTCTTAACGGATACGATTTTGATATGCTTATTATTCTCCACCAGGTCTTTTGGGCACTGTTGCATTTGCGTTCTTCTGCTTCTACCTCCTCCTTGCAGTCATTGCTGGGGCAATGATGCTTGGGATGAAATTAGTTTTCATTACCATTCATCCAATGAAGTAATGATTTTTCCATGTTAGCCTTATTTATTCAATAATGCTTGTATAGACCTTTAAATTTTTGTCACCAAGAGGCTTGGTTGCTCATAAATGTAATTTACTTGTTTCAGGTGGGGAGCGACTCTTATGAATTCATTTTTATTTAACGTGGGACTTATTCTCCTTTGCTCCATCAGGTTAGTATCTTTTATCCTTTGTGCTTCTTATTACATGCTAGATGAAGTCTGTGCATGGTCATGGTTACCTTTCTGAAGATTTTTTGAGATTGCAACTGTAACTAATGTTGAATTCCTTTGTTTCAGTGTGATTCAGTTCTGCTCCACAGCATTTGCATACTATGCTCAAGCAACTGCAGCCCAAGAAATATTTGGTCACACATTGCAATCTCTTCGTGGAATAAGATATTTGTACAAGTGAGTTCTTTTCTTTGCACTGATTCATTCTGATTAGACATGTACGTTTACTGATTGGCCTATACATTTTGGTGTTGCATTACAGGTACAATGTGTTTCAAATTGCATTTATTGTCCTGGCGGGTTTGACCTTCGTGTATTATGCTGCCTTTGTACGTCTACAAACCATTTATTCCTGTTCGGTTTATTTGTCTTCTTCTACGTGCTTCTTAAAGTAATGTGGTTTTTGTTTGTCTTTAAAATTTCAGGGATGGAGAAGAAAAAAACCAAGTGGCAGGTTCCAACTTTCCTCGTAATTCCTGTTTTGTCTAGAACAGCATGCACCCACCCTGGAGCTTTTGGGGTTCTCAGTTTTATCATATCTTTTCGGAATAGTTTTCTCGGATGTGCATGGCCTAGTTTTTGATCTATATTGAAAGGTTTCGGTTGAGTAGGCAGAGATATCATCCGAGTTTGCATTGGGTTTTAGTGCAGGAGTGGTGGCACCGCTGTTTGTTTGTCTGCTTGTATTCCCCCCCTTTGTATGTATTAATTCCTTCATTTGACCTTTTGTGTTATAAAATTGGTTTGGGCTTGTAATCGTTTTAATCCTTTGCACACTGGGAAACTGAATGTCTAGAACTACCCTTGATGTAACATAACCATTCGGATCAAATTATTTTATGAGCAGCCATATTTAGTTTCACATTTGTGGACATGTACCTACTGCTACATCATGTTCTCCAGAAGTAAACTAGGGCTTCGAAGATAATTATTTGCCAAAACTTCTCGGGGGATTTAGAATGGCATTTGTAATTCTGACAAGAGTCTTTCAGTACAAAGGAAATGCGAGGGCTTGGAAGAGCGAGAGTTGAACTATTTTCTCTGAGGAGAGAGGTTATTAAATGGGTTATGGCCATTAACTAACATGCATGATTTTATCTTAATTGTCGCTAAGTCCCCAATGGATTAGTGCTTGAGCAACGCTGTAATCAGCAAGGTTCAAAGTTGTTCCATCACCACAGGGAGGGTTATAAGGCGAATTCTCTGCAAATTCTGTTGGCAGTGACTTCCAGTGAAGGCTGGGTTCCCAGTCTGCTTCCCTAAGGACCTTCAGTATCTCCTCCGCCACGATCTTGCTGGCCGCAGCTGAAAAATGGATTCCATCCCTGGATGATGGTCGATCCGATCGACCAGACCAAATGGTTAAGAGAAGGATTAATCTTTAATCAAGCTGAGTTTATAGAAAATAGATGTAATTAAGTGGAAGCGTAAACTACAATATGAAACTGCACGTACGTAAAGCAAGCAGTTGACCAGTCTTTTCTCTTCTGAATTGAAGTCCACAGATCAACAGCCTTGACATCTAACTCTCGGCAGACCTCTAAACAAGCATCTGAGTAGATTTTGCAGGACTCGTTTGTTCGATTCCGCTCGGGAATTATGTCTCTGATTTTGGTTTTAAAAAAAAACAAAACAAAACAAAACAAAAGAAAAGAGAAAAGCTCCTGAGAACTCACAAAAAGGAAATGAATAAAAAATCACAAAACATCACCATATAAGCACCTTAAATTTTCAAGAATTTGTTTCTCATTGACAGGAGGAGCGGTGAGAAAGATAATGCGAATATTTTCTGAAAGGCTCTGGCAACCAAATGTATCTGTCACCGTTAGAATAATATGCATTGCACACAAAACAAGTCGTTTGTATAAATTTCATCCATCTGCGCGCGCACACACACACACATATATATATATATATACACACTTTAAAAAAAACTGTTATGATGAGATGATGAGAGATTATTTTTACCTTTAAATATTTACCAATCTTCCTCATGTTTTCTACATATTCAGGAAGTGGTACATGAGGGCCTAAGCCTGATGAATGAGGCAGCATTGAATCATTGCCACCGAAATAAACTATTACCAAAGATGGCTGAATTGCTGCATCCTATACATGTCAAATATAATTACACAACATCAGCATCAAACTGTGGTCATGTTTGGTGCCTAGGATTTCAGTTAATGCACAATGTCCGAGTCTGAATTCACTATAAATGTACACTACCTTGGGAAAAACTTGCTCTAGAACCTGAAGAGCACGCCTCGAGTTCCAGCCGGCATATCCTCGCAGCAGTACGTCCGCCTATCCCCGAAATTTTATAAGATCAGTAATACCATTAACAAGGAACTTAATATATAGTTTGACATGATGAAAGTTTAGCAGATAAACACATGTAAGGCTTTCAAGTTAGGTAAAAGAGAAGGGGGTGTGTTAGGCAAGGAAAGCACCCTTGAAAGTGAGTTGAGTCATTAATTTAACTGTTTGAATATGCAGTGAAAAACTTTTATCTGATCATTGGTTTAAATCAATGAAAAAAGTTGATGTGTATTTTTCAAAGAAAGAGACAATTTGACTGTGGCTCATCAGAAGGAAACCCAGGAAATTAAAAAACCTCACAGATAACGCCATGACTTTTGATCATCATGGAATCTTTTCTTTGTTTATTACTTAGTAGCAGTTAAAGCAGAAAACAAAAGTATATGATTTCTTCATTATCAGAATTGCCCAACTCGTGGACCTGGTGCTCCAATATCATACACTTTTGTTGAAAACCAGGTTTAGGAAATTAATTAGATTAAGTGAAGTAAGTACCTTACGAGAATACACGTCAGCAAGAATGGCACCCCAGCCTCCATTGCTGCAACTGAACTGGACGATGGACGAACCAAACAGCACAAACTGAGGTCTTAATGGCCCCACCATCTCTCTCTCTGGAAAACACAGTTTGGAGGATAAGCTTAGGTATTTGTCTCTCACTTGGATTCTTTGTTTATTTGATGCAATCCCTAACCACGACGAGCACAAACTTATATATAGACCACGTCATGGTCGACGAGGAAAGTGGGGTTCTAATGAATTTACAAAGAAAACCAAAAAGCATATCATACACTCTTTTGCCACTTTGGTCAACCCGGTAATTTCACTGTAATTTTCTTGTAACTTCATTGCTAATGATAAGAATCATTTTGATATCAGGTCATTTTTCATTGTTTTATTTAACTCTGTTAGGTTTGTTTGATGTCAAAAACGAAGAGAAAAGATTCCAATTCAAACACGGTTGGGTCATTGGAATAATTTTTTAAAACTAGTGGGGACTTACGAATGCTTTCCTGAAATTACAAGTAGAAAAGGAAAATATTCAAAATACTGGGGTTGGTTCTGATATTGTACTATTTTTGTGGGGCAGAAGTTTAATTTTCAATACTTTTTTTTTTCTCCCCCGATCTCCCGAGTAGGTTTGCCTCCTCCTAGCTTCTGTTTCTGAGCAAGAAGAAGAGGATGGACATAGCTCTCTTTTCCCCATCATCACTTTTCCATGACGACGAGGATGACACTTCCAGTGGTTTTATCTCTTTCTCTCTCTCTCTCTCTCTCTCTCTCTCTCTCTCTCTCTCTCTTCAAGGAGCTCCCAATTTTAGCTGATATGGCGAAAATATACTGAGTTGGCTTGGCCTTATTTGCAGGTGAGGAAGACACAGAGAGCCAGCAAAGCTACGTCGAGAGGAGTCACAAGTTTCCGGGGATGGTAAATCTATTCCTTTATTTGGTCAATACCCAGAAACGTAAATTTGTCTTTCACTGGTTATTACTGTTAATCTCTTGTTAATTTGTTAATGTGGCCCCTTTTATATATTTATTCACATTTGCTCTTTCCAGTTTGAAATCAATTTTTTTTTTTTTTTCTGTTTTTGAGCTTGAATGTTTGAATTTCTAAGTTTTCATATTAAAGTTCTGTGGATGGTGATGAGCAAATGGTTTTATAGCATATGTCAATGGATAAATCAAAAGCATATATTGGTTCAATTCCGTACAATCGGATACTTAGGTTCAGTCACTTCAGAGAGTAGTAGCTGCTTTTTACTAGAGTTGTTTTGACCTTTCATTGAACATCCCAAGAGGTTGTTTTGGTTTTCTACTTTTAGTATATTGGTCTGGTTCTTGATTGCTTCTTTATAGTTTCGAGTTCTATAAACCAATTTATGTAGCTTGGTTTGTTTCAGGAGTTGGTCATCCGAGAATTTTCGTTTCATCAGCTGAATGCCAATTTACTCTGGCCTGGGACGTTTGCATTTGCAGAATGGTTAGTTGAACACAGGCCATCAATTGAAGGACGGCATTGTCTTGAACTGGGCAGGTATTTTTCAACTGTGCCACATACATCTCTGCATCACAAGAATACTGGAATGCTTTTCCTTTTTCGTGCTTGTCCCACTTTTAGTGATTTTGGGGATCCTGAGTTGTGATTGCATCACATGGATACTTTTTTTTTCACATGGGGCAAAACCTTGCTTATGTTGTTCTTAAGCTGAACATCATTCTACTATCTAGAAGTTTGTTTATCTCCAGGAGTTGGTAAGATGCAAACGCCCGGCATCTGTCCTGTGTAGTTAGAATAACTTCTCAGGAAAACATTTGTGGAATTGGAGTTAATTTTTAGTTTATTCTTTTCTAGTATCCTTCATTTCATCTTATACCAGACGTATGTTTGATATAAATTTTGAGTCTGATTGATATTGATAGTGGCCCTGATGATGTTGATTTGTCTACTGATTGGCAGTGGCACTGGTGCTTTGGCCATTTTTCTACGAAGATTGCTTAATCTTGACATCACTACCTCAGACTATAATGACCAGGAAATTGAAGAAAATATAGCTCATAACTGCAGGGTAAATGGAATTACACCTGTCCTTCCTCATATAAAGCGTATGTCATCTTTCATTTCATGTTATACCATACATATGTTTGAACTTTGATTTACTGTGCCAAAGAAGTTAATTTAGTAGACTTCTAATTGATTTAGGTTTAAAGGATTAGCTGGGATTTTGTTAAATCATGCCATGGATGCTAATTTTTCAGATACCTGGGGTGACACTTTCCCTACTGCTGATCCAGACTGGGACCTGATTATTGCTAGTGATATTTTGTTGTGTAAGTTTCTCACCAACGTTATTCAAATACACTTCTTCTAAACGTTGTCCTTGGAGCTGCACATAAAAACAGTATGCTAAGTTGCTAACTATCCTTTTTTCTCTTGAGTGCGTGCAGATGTGAAGCAGTATGCAAATTTGATAAAAACCCTTTTGTTTCTCCTCAAATCTTACAAGCCGAAGGATAATAATGCCCGGCCTCAAGCAAAGGACGAGCAGAGTGGCGGTAATATGCTGGCAAATTTGTCTGAATTTATGTAATAGATGTTAAAACTGTGCTCATTTGTATTAACCTCTTACTCACAGGACAATCAGTCAGTTTGCCCCGGCCTGCATTTCTAATGAGTTGGAGACGCAGAATTGGAAAAGAGGATGAATCACTCTTCTTCTCTGGTTGCGAAGATGCTGGTCTTGAAGTAAAGCATCTGGGATCTCGTGTATATTGCATCAAACCAAGAGAAACAACTACCAATGGCGACCAAATAGAGATTATTTAGAAGCTACATTTGGTTGAGAAGTAGCCATTCAAGAATTGATTTATCTGCAGTTGTATCTTTCTTTCTTTTTCTTTTTTTTTTTGTAAGTCAAGGTTGTTTAAAAATGGTTTTTGTTCATCTGAATGAATGAGCGGGGAGGGAGCATGAAGGGTTTTCCAAGAATATCCATCAATTACTAAATTACTAATAGATGGATGGATGGATAATAATCTCCATGAAACGATATTCTAGCAAAAGCACCCAAAATTAGTTAATCTTAATCCACCAAGTTATCACCAACAAATCAAGTAATCAACCCAAAAGCATTTAGATTATGGTGGAGGCCATTACCAAGTTAGAATGGGAATCTGAAACAACTATCAAAATTGCCTAAAACACAAGGGAGACGGCGGTGGCGGTGGCGGCGGCAGAAGGTCAGTGGATTAACATGTGTTTTTAGTTTAATTTGTTTCTTCTAATTGATTTAAAAAAATAATAATAATACTTTTCTTTGTTTAGGAATATTTAAGAAATTTACGTGTTTCTTTACATGATATGTCACACACAAAGGGAACAATTTCAATCAGATGCATGGCACAAGAAACACCTCCACATTAAACCACTGGTGTTGGTTGGTACTTGGTAGCTTGTTCTGTCGGTTGTTCTTGTAGCCTTTCCTTGTCAGTTTCAACTTCAAGTTGTTCTTTGATTCTCTGACATGGAAATATGGACTTTTTCTCTCTGTGCCTGCCTGGTAAATCATGTCCACATCTGGCTACCATGCATGGCAATACGTGCCCTGCTTTCATTGCTCAGATGAATTGTAATTCAACAGGACACTACCTGTTTGGCATTTCCTCATCAAACCCAGTTTGAGCTTGGTGGGTGGCAAGATTTCTACTTAATATATATACTTTAGTTAATTTGACCCTTAATTGATTGTGGATACCAGGAAATTAGCTTGATTAATTTAAATTGATTGCAATTAGCTTAATTGGTTCATGCTTCATTGGGTATATTTGCCAAATTATAGTAACTCTTTGCGTTTTGGTTTTATCATCTTACCAAGCAGAGATTTTACCAAATCCCACAGAGATAAATTCCATATATACAAATTACAATCAATGAAAAGTTAATGCCAAGGGCCAAAGCTGTTTCTGTGAACAAAAGTAACTGAACAAAAAAAGTCAGCATTTTTTTTCGCTGTGACACCGACTATGGCTTCCAACCAAGAATGCCTCTTGGAAAATGGCACAAGCAGTGAGGAGGAAGTGCACCTTGGCAGGACCGCTAGACAATTGTCGGCGTCTGCATTGCGCAAGAAGTCGGATCCTACACTGCCAAACAGTGTTCAAAATGGACATCTCAGGGAGTTGCTTGTTAATCTTCAGGTTGTTCTTCTGGGGACCAAGCTTGCGGTTCTCCTTCCCACCATTCCTCTGTCCATTTTTGCTGTGTATTATGGCTTTGGAAAGGTGAGTGTTTGCTTTCATATTTTAATAAGAAATATTGTATACAATAGAAAATAATATTAAAAATCAGAATTTAGATGACTGATCCTTGTAACCCTTTTCTTTATTTTTCTTTTGACAGCCCTGGATTTTCACTCTAAGCTTACTTGCATTAACCTTACTTGCTGAGCGCATCAGTTTTCTCACAGAGTAAGGCACACAAAAACACATCAATTAGCCTTTCTTCAAATGCTGCTTAAATTAATCATTTGTACTTAAAATTGCAGACAAATATCATACTACACTGGTCCAACAGGTAAATTGTTTTCATTTTACTTGTTAGAATATTTTCAATTACTTAAAGGTTGCTTCAGAATGGGACTGAAGGCTCACTTTTTATCTGGTTTGTGCAGTGGGAGGGCTCCTAAATGCAACATTTGGTAATGCCACAGAGCTGATTATAGCAATATCTGCTCTAAGTCATGGAAAAGTAGCCTTGCTCAAGTATTCTCTCTTGGGTTCAGTTCTTTCTAACCTTCTTTTGGTCCTTGGAACCTCCCTTTTCTGTGGTGGTCTTGCTAACCTCAGAAGGGAGCAAAAATTTGAAAGAGTAAGGCCCTAATCTTAACCCGAGCTCAATTTGCATTATATAATTTCATATGTTAACTTCCCTTTTAATCATCTAAACTATGTTTCTTCATATCTTAATTTATACGGCCATTGTTTCATCAGAGACAGGCCAATGTGAACTCTCTCCTTCTACTTCTAGCAACATTCTGCCACACGCTCCCAATGCTGCTTCAATATGCTGGGGACTCTGCTGCAACAAAAGACCAAACACTCCAATTCTCAAGGGCCATTAGTATCCTAATGCTACTTTCTTATATTGCATTCATGTTCTTCCAGTTGTGGACTCACCACGGATTTTTCGAATTGCAGCAAGTAATTATCCTAAGGTTTTGGCTGCAATGTTAATTTCATTTTCATGCTTCCAAACTTTCTTTCAGTAGTGCATTGGGAACAATGTTCTGCAATACAAGTAGGTCATACAAGAAAAGCATTCATCTAGTTATATATGCAGCAAGAGAAGTAAGAAAACAAATATGCAGACATGTGCTCAACTATCATGCAAGTCTTCATTTCTAACCTGTCGAAGCACCCCAAAAATAAACAGAGTTTATTTAAAGCAATTGATTGATATATGCATTAAGCTTGACTTTTCTGTGCTTCCATTCCCAAAAAACAAGCAAATAAATACTAGAGCTCAGCTAAGGAACTATAATAATGCAACTGGTCAGGTATCAGAAGTTGATGGTGATGAAGATGTTGAAGAAGAAGTGGCTGAGATAGGTTTCTGGAGTGGATTTGCTTGGCTGTTTGCTGTCACTGCCATCACAGCCTTGTTGTCTGAGTATGTTGTGGGCACAATTGAGGTAATTAGTACACTATGTTCTTGAGTGGATTGTTAATTTTCTAAACAGAAAGCAATTCACTGAAATTCCTAATTGTATTAGGATGCATCAAAATCTTGGGGTTTGTCTTTCAGCTTCCTCAGCCTCATCTTGGTACCAATTCTTGGAAATGCAGCTGAGCATGCAGGATCAATCATTTTTGCTTTCAAGAACAAGTTGGTGAGAAATGATAAATAGTGGCCTTTTCTCATTCAAAACTAATGGCAAATTGGAAAATCCAGTTCCTTTCATTTGGGAACTTATAACCAACTTTATATTTTCTGTTTTGCACAAATGCAGGACATATCATTAGGAGTCTCTTTGGGGTCTGCAACTCAGGTCGCCATGTTCGTGGTTCGTATCGATTATCAAAGCTGAATTACTGCAGGCCTTGCAGTTCTCTTTCCAAATTGAATTATAATGAAAAATCCATGCATTAACATGAACATTTTTTCTAATTGTGTGACGACTCAGGTCCCGTGCTGCGTCGTTGTTGCTTGGATAATGGGCATCAACATGGATCTTAACTTCAATCTCATTGAAACAGTATCTCTTGCTCTAGCAGTGATCACCACAGCCTTTGCTTTACAGGTAACATTCACATCAATCATACAGAACATAACTTCCTATTAGAAACTTGCTAGCTGTCCTGTTTTTTCTTGATCATTGAGTTATATTATTTCAAGTCTTGTAATGTTTGATTTTTATAGGATGGCACTTCCCATTATGTGAAAGGGTTGGTTCTTATTTTCTGCTACATTGTTATTGGAATCTGCTTCTTTGTATTCGAAACGCCGGTTGGTGAGTACTCAGAAACGCTGCAAACACCACCAAACCCTTGTCAGTTTCTATAGTTCTCCACATACATACATGTATATTAAGTCATAATTTCTTTCTCACAGACCAACTTGAGGCTAAAATCACCAACTAGGAAAGCAGTGTTCAGAGCTTAAAATAGTGGGCAGGTAATAAGTTATCTCTTCTGTGCTATATGATTTGTGTGGTCCTGTGGATATAGCCAGAGGTTTATGGTAGTTACCTTTGCATTGCGATTGGGATTAGACAGTTATAGCCTGAGGTTTATGGTAGTTACCTTTGCATTGCGATTGGGCTTGGACAGTTATAGCCAGAGGCTTGTGGTAGTTAACCAACATAACAACAGCCATCTTCAGCTGCGCTTCGACGCGAGCGCGCCTTATGATATATTCTCCTTTTTGTTCCGGCCACGGCGTCGTTTTGCATGTTTATTATTTGCAACCACATTTCCTTTTTCTTTTTCTTTGTTTTTGTTTTTGTTTTTGTTTTTGTTTTTGTTTTTTTGCCAAGCTTTTTCTTTTTCTTTGTTTGAAATATTAGAAAATGTTGAGGAAAATATTAATACCAAGAGAAAAATGCATTGGAGAATATTAACGAAAGAGAGAAATATCCAATATATTATTAGAAATCATAAATTTTAAACAAAAAAATTTAAATTAAATTAAATCTCATGAAATCACATATATAAGGAAGGGCTCAAGTCAGGCATCTATCCAGAGCCCACGTATAAAGGTCACAAGTGGCCCACAAAGCAATTTACCTTGTACAATACTTCCCTCCTTACCTTCTATTGTGGCTCACCTACAAAGTGACATGTGTCCTCTCTTTTTTAGTTATCAAAACAACATCTTTTTTTTTTTTTTTTCCACTTTTACTCAACCCCTAACTTTCCACCAAAATAGAAAGAAAAAAAAATTCCAATTGTTTTTTTTTTTTCATTTTGATTTTTCTCAATCATTTTTAAAAATAATAATTTTCCTTCTTCAGTCAAAATTTTTAAGTCTACAATCCTTTCCAACTCTAACTTTGATAATCCATTTACAACCAAAGTTCCACTAACAACATTTGTAGACATAGTTTCTTCATGGATGTTTTTTCCATATAGGATCATGTTACAAAGTGAAAAAACAATGAGAATTTTAATTTATATTTTTTGGTTAAAAGCTAGGGGTTGAGTAAAAGTGAAAAAAGAAGAAGTTTGACAATTAAAAAAGAGAGGACATATGTCACTTTGTGGTTGAGCCACAATAAAAAATAAGGAGGGAAGTATTGTCCATATCAATTTATTAACGCCTAATGCTTAGGCAGCCCAAAAAAGCTCCTAAGCAGCCGCCTAGGCCGATTTTTCAAACCTTTGACAATAATTGCAGCTACTTATGTCTTTGTCCTGCAGAGTATACCTCCAATCCAAAACAACCAAGTGAATCAAAGGTTATTCATATACAAATCTTACTCGAGAAAACTGAAGAAACACACACAAATATCCAAGGCATCAAATTAAGTGGGAAAATCTCCGACGAGAGAGCAAAGCGATATGACTCGAAGAGAGTGGCGATCCTATCGACAAATCAATGCACTATTTTTTTTTCTTTTCCCAAAAACTGACTGTGGGGCCCACTCTTGCCCAAGTCAACACTTGCGCTAAACCAGTCCCTTATCTTGCCTTAAGCTAAACTAGATTGGGCAAACACATGCATTAAAAAGTGTTATTTATTTATTTATTTGAGGTTAGATCTAGACCTAGCCTAGGCCAGATAAGTCCCATTATACATGCTATAATGGTAGAGATGTATTCGGGTCCAACCTGTTAGTGGAATAAAATGTATGTTCTATTTTGTGTTGTAATAATATTCTAGTTTTTTGTCTGATGCTTCCATATTCTATAAAAATTCATTTGTTTGTTAACCAAACTAAGTTAGACAGAGCCTTTGGCAGGAGGGGAGGGCATACTTGTTAAAGAATATAAGTCACACATCAAAAAATTAACTAAATAAAATACAAAATATAATGAATGGTTCTACTATACTAATATTAACGAGGTCTTTTATGATAAAACTTCATACCTACTAGGCTTATCGGTGGTTAAATTATAGACAATATCGATGTTGTTAATAATAAGCCGCTGATCCATATCTCTGAATTTAACAATACTTAATTATGGTTAATTATGGGTATCGTATAGTTTGGAAAAAAGAAAAAGAAAAAGAAGTATCTTTTCTTCTATTAAATACGGTGGGTCTCATAAAATACAATTAACTTTAACAGTCTCCTTTTAGAATATAATAAAACTTTTTTTCTCTTTCTCATCTTGTACTCCCAATCTTGCCGACTATTTTATTTGATAGAGATAGAGATAGAAATGTACCTGCATGAAACTCTCCACTCACTAGCTATATACAAACCAAATCTTCCACAATATTTTATAGGTTTGGATGAATGGTGCTGTCAAGCCTTGGCTGGTGTGACTTGTACTGACATTGGTTCACCATACATACACTTAAGGCCTTTAAATATATATGATGTATAATTAGCACACAGTCCAAATGCGAAACGACTTCTTCTCTGGACCATCCGTCCGTATTATAAGAACTTTCTACTCTCAGCAATCTTCTTCATATCAGTCTTCTTTCGAAGAAGAAATAGTCTTTCAGAAAGACCTGGTTGTCTTTTCATGGTAGAAATCTAATCCTACGTTTCTCTCTTAACTTCTTCTCTACGAAATCAAATCCAATCAGGATTCACGAGTCTCATTGAAGACTAAAGATACCGAATATATTACCGTACGGACGTCTCATATAAAAAACACTAGTGGTTTACGGACGTCTCATATATATATACCAACAAAATAAATTAACTGAGACGTCCCTATATATATATATATTGGAAATTTCGCGGAAATTGCAGCTCCAGCAAGATGTCCCTACACATGCACACCACATTACTGCCCACAACCAAAATTCCATCCTCAATCCAAAAATATAGTATAAAACTCACATGCTTATGTCACAGAGGATCTACAAAAATCATGCATACCAGATAGAGAACTATGATGATGTGGGGAAGATATTTACGTACGTGTCCATATATATACCAAATAATATTCGCTTAATTCAATTGATGGAGGAGGAAGGAAGCTTCGCGGAAGCTGTCTAGGGTTCCACAGACAAGCATCATCATGTGTGGAAGGCAGATATTTGGGAATGTAAAAAAGAGCTAGGGTTCTTCCTTGATAATGTGATGATAAGAGCTATATATATCAATCTCAGATTCTCAGTTAAAGTAAGTATTATGTAGATGATGATACATTATATTATCCATATATAACATGTAAGTATGAAGTTTTCAGAGAAGATATGCAAGATTTACTTAGGCAAGCCGCAAGCGAAATGACGTTATAATAAGCAAGTACGTAGTGTGAAAGCAACTTATACCAGAGATTGAAAGTTTGAAATTAAGAGTAGGGTGTCGTGGACATACACAGTTCAGTAACAACAGGCAGAATAATGGACCATAAAATCTAAACTAAGTAAGCCGACTTGCTAGCTAGAAGATCTTCACCCACTAAAACCCTTTGCACAATTGACAGTCTTGACACTTGAGTCCGCAAATATATATAGGCACTTAGAAATCTCTGCCTTAAATAGTAAAGAACGAAACTTCTCTCTACCTTCCTCTAATTTGGAAGTTTTTGCAGCTTAATTAGTGAAGTCAGGGTCCATTTTTGTTAATAATAAACGTAGCCACTCAGAGAGTTCAAGCTACGTATACATATACATATGTATACATACAAAGAAGACAATTTTGTATGTGTATGCGTATATGCATAGCTTGAACTTCATTGTATGTATCTTGTTTCACTTGGGATAATTTTAGGACTGTAATTTGTTGTACGGATTTATATGCATGTGTGGTCTGTGGATGTAGAGAACAAAATCGACAAAAAAACAAAAATGCTGGTCTGCAACTCCATGTGAGCCTGTCATTCTTTCATGAAAAGGTCGAGAGATCAAATGCAGAGAGAGGGGTAAGCAAGCATAGTCGTCTCAAGTTGTACTGCTTGAGATATTAAGAGTGAGATACATTGGTATGAAACCGATCAAGTAGCTTCTGCGAAGGTTCCTCTGTATATTTTCAGTAGGTTGGGCTAAGTGTATACCTACTTCTCCTCACATATTATTGTGTTTTATTTCATTTTATATATATATATATATATAATATACGGCGTGGCGTGTTTGCCTTGGGTGCACACAATGAGAATTGTCTTCATCATCCTCATCAATCTTCTTTCTCATTCCTTTGTTTTCATGCTCATAATTGCTATTTGTATACGTGGTTTAAAAACAATGTGGAATTCCGTGATTATTAATTATTAAAAAAACAAAACGTCATGGTTTTTACTGTTCCAAGTGGGTTTCTGATGTAACTTTCGTTTGACTCTGCTTGGTTTTGACTGTTCTTTCCAAGACAGCACAACAAGTACAAGCGTCAGTCAAATATACAGTTTCTTTCTTCCTCACGTACGGAACACGCATAAATAATGTATATGTAGCTACAAATGCCGCCAGCCAAAAAAAAAAACAGTAAAAAAAAAAAAAACGAATTTCATACTACGCAGAACCACCTGGAGAATATCTGTTACAATCTTTGAATAAGTCACCGATGGTCAAAGAAATGTATATAATAACTTTACAGTAAACAACTACGTACCTATATACCATTTAGATTTTGGTTCTTCCTTATACCAAATACCTAACTAATTATGGTGTTATTAAAATCGCATTTGGTATAGAAAGGAACACGGCACCAAATCATTAGTTGGTTTCTGATCATATCTGTTTTGTGTTTTTTTTTTTAAAGATGAATAATTTTTGTCCAAGTTACGTAGAAGATGGATTACTTATAAAGGAAACTTATTTAATTCAATTCTTCAAAATAGTAAGATATCAAAGGCTTATAACTTAGCACTTCTAATTCCGAAAATGAAAAATCATTCACTTCTATCTTCATTTTCTATTTCAACATACATTGAATCTAATGAGTTATCCAATTCAATCTAGACACCGAACTAGTCTTATAATTTACTAACTTGTGTAGTTGGAAAAGAAAAATATAAAAAAAAGAAAGTTGGTATTGTTGTAACTTGTATATACATATGTATAATATATTTATATTTCTTAATACTTATTTTGGAAAAATTGCGTACGTGTCTTGTAAAATCTGATCTGATGGCTAAAAACAAAAGAACGAAACTTCGAGGAAGCTAGCATCTCCCAGGCTATTTATACTGTATATGAATTGTCAGTCCACTTCATCTCTCAATAGATAATAATATCGAGCTTGTCATCCTGTTACATTGGCAAGCAACTTTGTTCTACAAAATCTTCTCTCTTCTTTTGTTTGGGTCGCTAGGTTTTTGTGCTTTGTGCAATTACATCATCGGTCATGGCTTCAAACCAAGACCAGCCATGGCTATTAGAAAATGGCAACCTCAAGGGCTTAACTAAGGAGAACCGGACCGGTCGGACCGCACACAACATGTCATCCTCTTCCCTGCGGAAGAAGTCTGACCTCACCCTTGTCTCCAAAGTTCGATGCTCTCTCCTTAGACAGTTTTTGGCGAATTTGCAGGAGGTTACATTGGGGACAAAACTCTCCGTTTTGTTCCCAGCCATACCACTGGCCATTTTGGCTCAGTGTTTTGGTTTTGCAAGTGTGAGTACCAACTCCTTGCTATGTTTTTTTTTCAATATAACAGTGGAAAAAAACATTTAAAAAAATTTATTTACAATTATTAATACTTACCATGTCTACATATATAAGTTGAAAAAATTATAATATAATACTGAAATACGACAACGTGGTATAATTATGCAACTGAAAATCAAGCCCGAAGTAAAATGTCTTGTAAAGAAAATTGCTTTAGAAAGGAAAATTGTATAATAGAAATCCTTTGATCGTAACCGTTGTGATTATTTCTCTTAAACAGCCTTGGGTGTTTGCGCTGAGCTTAATTGGGCTTATGCCACTAGCAGAACGGGTCAGCTTTCTGACAGAGTAAGTCCAATTTTTTTTTTCCTCTTTATTATATATCAGTACGAATAATATTAGTCTTACCACATTTTTTATACCATAATTTTATATTATATAATGTGACAGCTGATGTATACATACCACATTATGTAAAATACTAGTTTCTGTTTTTCTAATTTTATTTATTAAAATACACTTCATTTATTTAATTGATGTGGTATATGATATGGATATATATGCCACATCATGTGGTATAGAAATATAGGATAATAATGTGGTAAGTATAGCATTACTCATATTAGTACTTATAGTTAGTATAATTTCCATTTGAGCGCACACTAAATTTTGGTTTTTTTTCCCCCCAAAATTGCAGGCAAATTTCTTTTTACACCGGTCCAACAGGTAATTCAATTATTTCTTATTTATTCATTTAAATTTTTGTCACATACGTGACATAATTTATTGATTTATTTCTTATACATTTGTTTTTTCAGTGGGAGGGCTTCTAAATGCGACATGTGGAAATGCCACGGAGCTAATTATTGCAATCTTTGCCCTAGCTCAACATAAGGTAGCAGTTGTGAAGTACTCTCTGCTGGGGTCCATTCTCTCAAACCTTCTCTTAGTCCTCGGCACTTCTCTCTTTTGCGGTGGCATTGCCAACATCAGAAAAGAACAAAAATATGACAGAGTAAGTTCATGGCTCTGGACAAACAAATATCCCTGCCCGTTATGAAGTTATCCTTATCCTGGATACTGTTGGTTTCATTTCATGCCTATCTAATATGTTGTTTGTTTGTTTTGGTGTTGTCCAAACAGAGACAAGCGGATGTGAACTCCCTCATGCTGCTGCTGGCACTTTTGTGTCACTTGCTGCCAATGCTGTTCACGTTTGCTGCAGGAGCCTCTGCTAGTGTGACATCAGACCCTTCCCTCCATTTGTCCAGAGCCAGCTGCATTGTTATGCTCATAGCTTATACTGCATACATTGTCTTCCAGTTGTGGACGCACCGTGAATTATTTGAAGCTCAGGAGGTAATTAATGGAGATTCTTTTATGAATATAAGTGGTTTGATTCGCTGTGTCGCAGCATAAGTATGACAAGAGAACATTATTCTAAAAAATGGTTCCCGTCTTAATGCAACGCTTGGAAGAGAAATCTTTGGGAATTTTATGGCAGCATTGATCTGTGGTGATTGCTAACTTAGTCAATTTAATGTGGTGGTATTGATCAGGAATCGGACGATGATGGTGTTGTTTCGGATGAAGCACCTGTGATTGGATTCTGGAGTGGGATTGTGTGGCTGATTGGAATGACTGCAGTGATTGCCTTGTTGTCTGAGTATGTTGTGGGAACAATTGAGGTAAATATATAATCTGGCCACCTTGATTGAAACATAACCCCATTTTGTTTATTGTGGTAGTCATATAAATCACTACTTTTTCATCAGGAAGCATCAGATTCTTGGGGCTTGTCTGTGAGCTTCATCAGCATAATCTTGCTACCTATTGTTGGCAATGCAGCAGAACATGCAGGAGCAATCATATTCGCTTTCAAGAACAAGTTGGTGAGTGGTTAATTAACGATCACATTAGCTTCTAATCGCATTTCTAAACACAAGGTCTTTCCATTTAAAAATATATATATGTATTTTATGCAGGATATAACGTTGGGTGTAGCTTTGGGATCCGCAACTCAAATTGCCGTGTTTGTGGTAAGCACGACAACTACAGTTTATAAGAACATATATAATTAATGTTGGAAGATCTGCAACTCTAATGCCATTGAAATGAATGAATCTGCAGGTTCCATTGTGCGTGATTATTGCTTGGATAATGGGGATTAACATGGATCTCAATTTCAGTGTCATTGAGACTGGCTCTTTAGCTATATCAATTCTTGCTGTAGCCTTCACTTTACAGGTAATTAATTAAGATTGCTAATCTTACCTCATCAAAAACATCATCATCCTTCAGTCTCAATTAAGATTGCTAATCATACCCTAATTAATCTCACTTTTTCTTGATTTAATTTATAGGATGGTACTTCCCACTACCTCAAGGGATTGGTTCTTCTGCTGTGCTACATTATTATTGGAGCCTGCTTTTTTGTAACCGAATCTCCCCTTCGTAAGTACTAAACTAAAAACCTTGTTTGCTGGTTCATGTAACAATTTATAAAAAATCTAAAACATAAACTTTTTTCGCCCCTAGATCACTCGAACATCGTCAACCCGGGACTTAAATCGTCAAACACAGCAGTTTTTGGAGCTTAATTAAAAATGTAAGTTCGTTTGTGCAGCACTTTTGAATGCATATGTATTTACATTTCAGCTAGCAACTTTAATTGAGTCAAGACATGAATTATTACTTGACTGATTGATTTTGATGCAGGTGTTTGGCCTTTCAAGGGCCACCTCCTGAGTATTATTACAGCAATGCTGTTGTTAGCTGCATGCCTTTGTTATTCATCAATTTTGATTGGTGCCATAGCCGGTCCGAAAGCTAACATTTTTCATTGGTCTGCTTGTCCTGCATGGGATACTTGATGAAAAGAGTTGGGTCTTGTTGAAGCTTGATGAGGACAGGCTACAGAATCAGTCATATGTGTGTATAGCTAGTACTATATATGAATCAGATTTGTTTTTCCATCTGATTTTTGATTTCTTCTTATAAATGCCAGTAGAGCTTGTGGCATGCATGGCATAAGGGCTTGATTTCTTTGCTTTTTTTTTTTGTTATGGAATAATAAAGAATTAATAATGGAAAATTTGTCGGTTTGGGTTTTGCAACTTCCATTCTCGCTCTCTCCCCTCTTATCTTCTCTCTCAATTTCATCTTCACGTTCATTCTTACTCTCATTTTCCCCTGTACTTTAGCACAAAAAATAAAAAATAAAATAGTTATCATACGAGCGAAAATTTACATGTCTAAAACTCTCTTGTGAAAAGGACCAAAACCATGCAAAAAGTAAAATCAGCACAAAGGAAAATAAAGTGAAACATGGGGCCAATGCTTACCTTTTAGCAGACAGTCAAAGTCAATGGAATTTTTACAAAGGTTTCCATAGGAACCTGGAACCTAAACCCTAGTGGCAAATCAACAAAATGGAAGCATTGTATAGTCTACTTCATGTCAAGAAAACATGCTCAGATTTCCCACAAAAAAAAAAAAAAAAACAAAGAAAGAATATGCTTGGGATTATTAGCCTGGCAACCCATTGGGCCATGGTTCGGTTCAACCCAGAATATTGATGAACTTGGGCCGTTGCTTTCACTCATTTTTCAACTGAGTAATTGAAGTTGGGCTTGGGCCTTGGGCTTCCCTATTGGTTGGGTCACATTTTCAGCTAGCTTAACCCATTTGGGTCTGTTTTTATTATTCGATTTTTAATTCTCTCAAATATTCTTCTATTCCATCCTCTCTCGGATTATTGTTATGAGGCAACACTTGTCAGTTCTAGTTACTTATCTACATATATAGCAAAAGGTACAAAACGGTGAAACATTCAAAATATCAGAAAATATTTTTAGTTAATACAAATATCTAAAATTAAAATTATTAATTAAATGAGGATAAATATGATAAATTTATATTTTTTCATATTAAAATTTTTAAATTTTTTAAATAAAATAAAATAATATGTTCAAAAAAAAATGAAATCCGGGCTAGTTTAATTTAAGAAAAAGCTTGGCTCCTTCAGATTGAAGAGAAGCTTCTCGTTATAACCAATGTGGTTTTGACATGTGTTAAATTATTTTAAATTTTTTTTTAAACTTTGTCAATGTTGCTAAAATTTGACAAATGTCAAAAACCCAGTGGTTGTAAGGAGGAGCTCCTCCTCAATTTTAAGAAGCCAACTCATGCTTATATTTTGATTCGATATTAAAGTTAAAAAGCTATAACTAATAGAACTTTCCTTGTCAACCCCAAAATAAAATAAATGGTTAATGACAGTTTAGTACCCTGCCTTTTTGACATGTTAATCCATACCTTCTCAATTTTTACAATAACATACCTCCAATCTTTTAAATTTGTTACAATGTGATTCTGCTGTTAGAGCATTTCCACCGGGAGGCCCTAGCTCGGGCAAGAGGCCCCTCAGGCCAAGAAATACAACTCCAGCGGTACAAAATAGCCCAGGCAAGGCTGAGGCTCCACCAAGCCCTGACAGGCCTTAAGGCAAGAACAACAAAAATTGTTGCCTGAGGGCCGTGATGATGTCAGCAACGAAAAAATTTTAAAAACCCAAAAAAAAAAAAACTAATTTTATTCCCATTTTAAATTTGAGTCTCCTAACAATAAATAATAAATATATATATTTTTAAAAAAGTATATAAGTTAAAAAACAGCGAACACATGTCCCTATTTAATTAAAAAAAGTGGGGCCTAAGCCCTTGTGAGAAAGGAGAATACTACCAACCTTCTCTCTAACCTTCTTCTTTGGACCTTCTCCATTTTTTGCTTGACATGTGTCATTCTTCTTACACTTAAAACAATGTCATTAATATATTATACAAGTTAACTTTTGCTTTCCAAGTTTACCCTTATTAAATGTGTTGATGCGAAAAAGTGGTTCGACACGTGGTTCGCCCAACTTAGTGATATTGCGTCTTCGGAAGGTAGTTAGTCTTCGGAAGATCAAGTTCCTGCAAAAAGGGGAACGTTCGGTAAGACCTTGGGGTACCGGTGCGGTACCGGCCGAAGGCTCTCCGATGCTTAAGTAAGTACGGATTTAGTAAAGATTAGACTATAGATCAAGCGGTAGCGTACCGTTGGTTTTTCTGTCCCCTCTTTTGGGAATAGGGGTCTCCTTATATAGGCCTTGGGAGGCGTGCTTATGTTGGAATTTTCGATGTGGGACTGTAGAAGCTGGTCGAGAGCACGACACGTGTCCCAGGTCAAAAGTATCAAGATGTTTAGGATTCGGTAGGCTTATTGCCGAAGGGCCTGCAGTGTTAAACGTTGACTTCGTCCACGTGTCAGGTGGTCATTGGTCGTTAATATACGGTATAAACAGTAGTCCCCCAAGTTCTCTTCCGAAGGTTCTTCGGAAGGGAATTTGGTTCATATCCCGAGGGTTCATAGATGCCCTGCCGTTCGGAAAGTTTGTTTGTGGAAGGCTCCCCTGAGATCTGAAGGATCGCCGATGCTGAGAGGTGTGAAGGCAGGACGCTTCGTTTCCCGCGCCTGGCGCGTGGAGACGCTTCGCCTTCCGCGCCCGGCGTGCAGAGACGCTTCGTCTTCTGTACCACGCGTGCAGCAGACATCACCATCCATCGGGCGACACGTGGCCAGCGAAGTGACGTCTGACGGCTGCAATTATGAGCCGTTTGGTTTCCCGAGGCGTACCGTTGCAGCCATCTCCCTATAAATAGAGATGGCTCCAGGCGTAGAGCTCACTTTGGGTTTGAGAGTTGAAGCGAGAGCTCTGCGCAGGCGATTTCTGAAGTGCGTTAACGGCAACGAAGGCGATTTTCTCGTGAGTTATCGGCAATCAAGGCGATTAACGAAGCGTTCGAACGGCAATCAAGGCGATTCTCAAGCAGTTTTATCGGCAATCAGGCTCCCAACAACACCCAAGGTAAGATACCGTTCGGTACTCCCAACTCTTTTTATTTGATTGTACCTCCTTATGGCGTAGGCTTGCCGATCGCAACATAGGATTTCTTTTCGGTAGTCTAGTGGGCTATAGGTAGTGGCTTAGACATCGGTAGGGTAGTTCATTACAGAACCTTAGCAACCCTTTTTCCTTTTTTTTTTTTTGTAGATGTCTTCTAGCGAGTCTTCCTTCGGCAGTGAGCCCAACGCTTTCGATGGGGAGTTGTCATCGGGCTGGGACACGTCTAGTTTGGCCGTGAGCTTTGATGCCGAGGGGCAAGAGGACACCGATGTTCGGATTATCGGTGAGGAGGTGAACTCCGTTCCTGCTCATGGCGTCGACAAGGGGTTGATGACGGGGCAGCCGTTTCCGTTAGCTGCAGTCTTCAAAGACGGTACCCGGTTCGGTACCCCCGATCCCCTGCCGAAGGCATCTACCTCTGGTCGTGATGAGGTCACTGCTGGTCCCTCTCGGCCGAGGCTGACAATCGTCCACCGGGAGCGGGATAGGATATCGATGGGCGTGCCGAAGAAGGCTCTGTTTGGGGTCGACTATTTAGAGCCGAATAAGATCACCGAACGGGAGCTCCAAAAGATTAGGGCCGAATACCTCATCCCAGATTCGGTGAAGATGAGGATTCCGAGCCCTACGGAATGCCTTAGTGAACCTGGGGACGGTGAAGTCGTCTTCTTCACCGACATGCTTCTGCAAGGGGTCAGGTTGCCGTTGCAGCCTGCCGTGCAGAGGATACTGGCCCAGATCGGGTATTCCCCGGGCCAGTACAACCCCAATTTCTGGGTCGTGCTGATGGGGGTGATAGCCGCCTTCGGGATCGGTGGGGAGGGGGAGCCTTCCTACGAGCAATTCTCGTACCTCTACAGCATCACGAAGTCGAAGAGCGCCGATCATGGTGGCTGGGTTCAGGCGAACTGCCTGAAGGCTTCCGAGCGGGGTCATTTCATCAGCTCGGTGCCGACTTCCCAGA
>NC_047655.1:24668877-24776874 GCF_902201215.1 Prunus dulcis | reverse complement strand
GGATTCCTTCGGCATCATAGTCTTCTAAGCGCCTTCGCGGGCTTACGGAGTTGTCCCCCAAGTATTGAGTTGATACCGAACGGTATGTGGACGTTTGCGCATCGGAAGGGATATATTCGGATGCAGACTCCGTGGAGTTCAATCCTTGGACCTTCCGAATGGGTGACTTACTTCCCCCGGCGTTCATCCGGGATTCCCATAGTCGAGCGCTAATCCTGATAAGGGACTTCTGTCTCTCCGCCTCCCGATCGTTAAGCCTGTGTCGGCAATCAGAGTAGACCTTCTTCGGTATGTGTGGTTGGTCCCTAGGTGTCGGCACCACCAGTTGTTTGGAGGGCGCGGGCGTTGCCCTTGCTGCCCTTCGGTGCCTCCTCCTATGAGGGGTTCCCAAGCTTTCGGAAGAGTGAGTCGTCTGGACGTTCTGCGGTTGCTGCTGGTGCAGCTGCCGTTGGGTTTCGTCCACTTTGGACGAAAGGTGGTGGTTGTGCTCCTGAAGCCTAGCCATGTCCTTTCGCAGGGATGCGATTTGGGCTACTAGCTCGGCCTCGGCGGCTGTTTGGGTTGATGGGGCGTTTCCGTAGGGAGTGCATGGGGGTAGCGCTGGGCTAGCCCCAGCTTGCCTTCCGAACGGTGCCCCATCCTCCGGTAGGAAAGTGGGTATTGAAGTGGTCCCCATGTGTTTAGGGGATAGTGGGTTTTAATTGTTTTTTGTTTCCCACAGACGGCGCCAAACTGTTGATGCGAAAAAGTGGTTCGACACGTGGTTCGCCCAACTTAGTGATATTGCGTCTTCGGAAGGTAGTTAGTCTTCGGAAGATCAAGTTCCTGCAAAAAGGGGAACGTTCGGTAAGACCTTGGGGTACCGGTGCGGTACCGGCCGAAGGCTCTCCGATGCTTAAGTAAGTACGGATTTAGTAAATATCAGATTACAGATCAAGCGGTAGCGTACCGTTGGTTTTTTCTGTCCCCTTCTTTTGGGAATAGGGGTCTCCTTATATAGGCCTTGGGAGGCGTGCTTATGTTGGAATTTTCGATGTGGGACTGTAGAAGCTGGTCGAGAGCACGACACGTGTCCCAGGTCAAAAGTATCAAGATGTTTAGGATTCGGTAGGCTTATTGCCGAAGGGCCTGCAGTGTTAAACGTTGACTTCGTCCACGCGTCAGGTGGTCATTGGTCGTTAATATACGGTATAAACAAAATGTATTCAATTTATCTAAAACAATTTCACAACTTTCTTCCCATATTCTTTTTATTATTTTAAACGTCAAATTTTTATTTTAAATGTCATTTTTTTTTCAAAAAAGGGGATTTTTAAAAAAAAACACACAAAGGACTTTTTTTTCCTTGTGTTAAAATTTAAAAAAAAACCCCAAACATTTCCTCTTAAAAGCAAATATTTTCTTTATAAAAAAATTAACGTTAGAAAAAAATTAATAAGATGGTAAGAAAGTTGTGATTTTTTTTGGGATAAATTGAATGCATTTAATAAGGGTAAACTTGGAAAGAAAAAGTTAACTTGTATAATATATTAATGACATTGTTTTAAGTAGGGGTGGGCACGGTTCGGTTTGGACCGGTTTTTGCCTCAAATTAGAACCGATCCGGTACTATTCATGCGGTTTGGTTTGGTTCGGTTTTAATTAAAAAAATTCAAAAACTGTCCGGTTCGGTTTGAACCGGTTTCGGTCCGGTTCCGGTTCCGGTTCGGTTTTGAACCGGATTATAAAAATTATTTTTTAAATTGTTTTGTAATACAATTCTCAACTGAAATATTATTTTTTTACTTGAAAATTAACAAATTATTCAATTTCATATAAAAATAAATATTAAAGTGAGAAAAGAGAGATATTTTGACATTGAACTTGGATAAATATTAGGTTTTTTTTAGTGAAATTAAAAATATAGCATTAAATATAAATATATATTGAAATTATATATTTTTTTAGTTTCACCGGTTCGGTTCGGCCCGGTTCGGTTTTTGAAGACATGGAACCGGATCCGAATCCGGTCCAAACCGGTCCGGTTCGGTTTTTGACCGGTTTTTGACTTTTTGGTCAACTCGGTTTTTTTCCGATTTGGTTCGGTGTGGTTCGGCTTGGATTTCCGGTTTGCCGGTTTGAGTGCCCACCCCTAGTTTTAAGTGTACGGAGAATGATACATATTAAGTAAAAAAAAAAAAAGATCCAAAAGAGAAAGTAGGAGAGAAGTTGCTAGCACTCCCCTGTGAGAAATATGGATGGTGGAATCACACGCACTTCGTACTAAATTAGCAAATAAGATGTACCCGCCTGCCTGAACAAAGTGCCTTCCCGTGTCCTCTGCTCTCTATCTCTCTCTCTGCAACAACACAGCTACTTCCCTCGCTGCCTTATCTCTTCACCTCCGCTCTCAACGTTCAAAATTCCCCCAATCCATGACTGCGGAATCCAAGCCCATTATCTCCTGGCGGAGCATCCCAAGCCTAAACGCCTCTCACTGCGCCCTCACTGAGGCCGCGGAGCTTGAGCCGTTATGGAAGACCACGCAGCTCAGCTTCACTGGTGGTGGTGGGAGTGGCATTCGTTGTAATTTTGCCTGCGTTTCGGTGATAGAGAGGGTAGAGCGGAGAAATGAATTCGCGCCTACCTGGGCTCAGCTGGTGAAGCATCCGCTGGCCATACTCGCTTGCGTTCCCAAAGACGCCGCGCTCTTCGCCGCCGGAGCCGTCGCTGGAGCCGCCGCCAAGACCGTCACGGCTCCGCTCGACCGCATCAAGATTCTTATGCAGGTGCTCATTGATTCCCTCTATACTCTATACCTTTGAATTTTGTCACATTTCTCGCAATTTTATAGCTCGAAATGGTTGCATACGGCGACGTATCTGTAGAACATTGTGCTTCCCTTTATTTTGGTTAATTACTATGAAAACACAAAGTGAATGTTCAAAATTTACTTTCAGGAACCCGATAAGGCATTGATATTACGAAATTCAGCGTTTTTATTTCCGTTGATAAATCTTGGCTTTTCATTATACTGGTTGAGAAAATAACATAGGAATGAGAATTTTAGGTAGCTCTCTATTTTGTGACCAGCATCACTCCGGAAATTTTAAAAATTATTTCTGGGCGTTTTCTTTTGCTACAAGAAAGGCAATTGTTTCTGATTCTGGAGGGAAAAAAAAAAAAATCCAGTTTTTGTTATTAGGCTTACTGGGTTTATTACACTGTGCTTTTCCAGTCCTTCTATGGTATATTTTTGAGCTCCTTGTCAAGACATATTCATACTTGTTGTCTGGCAAATAGTGTTCTGCATTATTGTTTTCCCACTAAATTAAATAGTAGCTCAATTGTAAGTTGTAACTATTCAGTAGTCTAAAGAAACGTTGATATATTTGCAGACTCATGGGATTCGAGTTGGGCAACAAAGCGCTAAGAAAGTTATCAGTTTTCTCGAGGTATGTAATGATTCACCCATCCTCTGCTTTGCCCAGTTTTTGACATCATAAATTATATGCATTTGTCTTACAATCATATGGGCTGTGAAACAGAGGTTGTAGACTTGAACTGTTGACAAAATTTGATTAAAAAATAAATCTATTCAGCTTTATCACTGCTCGTTAGTTTTTCCAATAATGGTTTTATGGCTTACATATATGATAACTTATGGAGATTTACGATCTTTTCACAGAGATGCATAATTTATGGTTAAAAAAAATATTATGTTCAATTTTCTTTTAGAAGCATTTGACATCATGCTATATGACCACCTCTTCATGTTTAATGATGATGCCTGCAGGCCATAACAATGATAGGGAAGGAAGAAGGGATTAAGGGGTACTGGAAAGGCAACCTTCCTCAGGTTTTCTGCTGATGAAGTTTCCTATTGTGTTACAAAATATTACTTGCCCCTGCTATAAAGTAGGGCGTTTCTTGTGTTGCATTAATTTTGAAAATTCTTTTAATTGTTTAGGTCATAAGGATTATCCCTTATAGTGCTGTCCAGCTTTTTGCGTATGAAGCTTATAAGGTAATATTGAAACCCTTTTGAAGAAAATTTTTCTGCAGCATTCCATGCATCCAGAACTAAAGCTCTTTTTCTTGAATTTGAAGAAACTCTTTAGGGGGAAAGATGGTGAGCTCTCTCTTGTTGGAAGACTTGCAGCAGGTGCTTGTGCTGGCATGACATCCACTTTTGTGAGTAATGCATTTGTGTTGTGACATTTTTGGTTCATGAGTGTTTTCCTCTTTAGCTTAAAATGGTTTGTCTGGGTAGTGTTCCTAGGAACACGTGAACCCTCATATTTTACTTATGAAGTCTACTTCGTGGATAGTTTTTTATATTTTTGCCCCCTTATTGTTCATCTAACTTATTTTCATTCTACCTGTTATGTGGAACTATTCAAAGATATACTATTTTCCTCCATGTAGGTAACATACCCGTTGGATGTCCTGAGGTTACGCTTAGCAGTTGAACCAGGGTACCGAACTATGTCTGAGGTATGACCTACCTGATCATGTTATTTATGATAGAATGCCCCTATCTTCGTGAAGATTAATTTTTTAATGTTTTTTTTTCCAGATTGCCTTAAACATGCTAAGAGAGGAAGGAGTTGCATCCTTCTACTATGGTCTTGGACCTTCTCTTATTGGAATAGCTCCATATATTGCTGTGAACTTTTGCATTTTTGACTTGTGAGTCCACTCCCACCTCTTTCCATGTTACACTAGAGGAGAATACAAATAATGTATCCTATTTTACTCATATTGGTGTTTGGATGACAGGGTGAAGAAGTCTTTACCGGAGGAATTTCAAAAGAAAACTGAAGCATCTCTGGTAACAGGCTTGGTGTCAGCTTCCCTAGCCACACTCACATGCTATCCTTTGGATACCGTGAGAAGACAGATGCAAATGAAGGGCACACCTTACAAGACGGTTTTGGATGCCATTCCAGGTAAAACCGTGTTGTTAATTACTTTTACCATCAGGAATTGACATAAAAGTGACCAGACATTAAGTCTTAATGTAGAGGAGTCATATAGAATTAGAACGTGAGTTAAGTATAACAATTGTAGATGTCTTAAACTATTCTCACTATATGAATAATTGGGAAACGTACTTGGGGACCAGAAGCTCAACTCTCCCACATTCTTGATTTGGTTAAATGTGATATGGGAAAAATGCACTTTAAAGAAAAAATCTCTTCCTCAGTTATGCTTTACAATGGTGGTTAAAGATAAAAACTTTGTATTTATGCCAAGGACATGGATTGGAGTATTGATTCTGAGAATGTTGGTGGCTTAGTATTAAGTAGGATTCAAATGTTGCTACCTAGTACCTACTGAAGCATATGTCTACCAGCTTCTGGTGTGTGCATGATATGGTTTAATTTTCTTGAGAATAGGTTTACCTCAATCACCAGAAAGTTTCTCATTATTTTGTTCATAGCTTTTATTTGTGTTTGTAATGAAGTTGCACTTTTGGGTTAATAGTCAAAGTCATTTATTTAAGTTGATGTTGCTTGTGCAGGTATTGTGGCCCGTGATGGACTTATAGGATTGTATAGGGGATTTTTGCCTAATGCTTTGAAAACTTTACCGAACAGCAGGTTCCATGCACACCCTCCCTGCCTTTGTTTTCTTCTATTATATCATGTTAAAATTTATATTATCTAGTCTCTTAGGCTCTTAGCTGCATGCTGAATGATGTCTTTTCTAACCTCAATTTTGGTTGGTGTTCCATGCTTGGAAATTTTATAGGGGCATTTATTTTATGAGTGGTTAAAGTTTCCAGGGACATTTTAAACCTCTGAAACTCAGTTACCTTACGAAATCTCCCTTTTTCAAATGCAGCATTAGGCTTACTACTTACGACATGGTCAAACGTCTAATTGCAACCAGTCAGAAAGAGTTTCAAAGAATTGTGGAGGAAAATCGCAATAAACAACAGCAAAAGGTCGTTGGTTAAACAATGTAGCATTTAGTGCCACCAGTCCAGCAGACTACACCAGTACTAGACAGACCTTCACCAAATTTTCTTATTGACATTGTGTTCACTGACGATGGCCGTTATTTGTAGGACTTGCATTGGCCAAATTGCCTTCATATGAGTGAGGACTGAGCTGCCGAGTGAATCCTTGTCCTTTTTGGTAGGATGTGATGTTGTAGGACAATTACTAGCTTAGGTAGGTTGCCTATTTTTTTAGGAATTCATGTTCTGCCACGCTATGCAGTCGGTTCGAGATTATGTTTTTGTCAAAGCGACCTGTATATGTAGAAACACTTGGAATTTGTTAGTCATTCATAGAACCAGGCCTTTTTTTTTTAAAAAAAAAAATATTGTAACGCAATCATATTGGGTAATGGCAGCAGTTCTGATTTATAAACTGCAGTAAAATGTGGTCATGCAAGCATTGGTTTTTTATTATTTTTATTTTTTGCGTCAGTAAAATTAAATTCTACGGACTGGTTGATGGGTTGGGCTGGCATCAATTAAGAAAGCAAAAAACTCCGTTGGGCCTAATTGGGAGGCGAGGGCTTTGTTTCATTTCTGTTTGAAAGGGCTCAAGACGACGTCGTTTTGGAAGGCGGGTAAGTACGAACAAACTCCATTTTCCCATTAGTTGCAATGTCCGTACATTTGGGTGGTAGAGGATCGACCAACAGAAGAAGGAAATGAAGATAGACGACCGTTGGCCGTTAAATCCGTTTTGCGGCAGTGGAGTGTGAAAAGAACCTGAAGAAGAAGAAGACTGGCTCTTAACTTCTGTAAGCCTAAAACCCTAAACCCCCTTTAACGTCTTCACGCAATGCCCTGGGGCGCTGTACAACTCTCGCTTCCTACTTGTGCTTTCGAGTCTTCTAGAAAGCCTCTGAATTTCAGACATTGCCACTTCCGAATCGCGTGCTCCTCCTCCTCCTCCTCTGAATCCAACCTTCAAAAGGGAGATGAAGATGAAAACCAAGCTGATCATGGCAGGTAACAACAGCTTCTCCTTCTTTACCTCTCTGTTTGGATCCAGAGAAAAACCTTGCCGGAAAAGAAAAAAAAAAGTTCGATTCTGAATTTGCTTAATTTGTAACAGAAATCGAGGCCGACCTCACGTGATCTTAGTGGAGAGATATGGAAATGGCACTGCTAAGAGGTCCTTTCTCAATAACATTGCTCTCATGCAACTAAAGGATTGCAACTTTACTTCAAAATTCTAAACCCCAAATGTCTAAGTTGTGAGCTGTTTCTCTTGATTTGTGGTTCCACAAGCAGGTATGTGGTAGATGATGATTTGAAAGTGCAAACTTTTATCGAGGAGGAGCGTAGTTTAGTATCTAATAATTCTGAGAGCTCACATTTCTCCAACTCAACATTATCATGGCTTCCGGATATTGTCAAAGATTTTATCTTTCCTGCAGGTTTCCCAGGTGACTAATATAATCAGTGTTCCCCTCTCCACTGGTTTTTTTTCATTCATACATACATAAATAACATGTGTTAGACTTTTGAATAGTGGATTCAAAGTGAAGATAGTCAGAATCATTAAAGTTCATATGTAGTAGTTGCTAAGAGTCCAGAGACCAAAATATGATTAGCAGTGCCAGTACGAGATTTCTAACCTTTTATTATTTTCACTTTTCTTGCAGGATCAGTTTCTGATGATTATTTGTTGTACATGTTGTTACAGTTCCCTACCAATGTAACTGCATGGATATGCCATACCTTAGTCACATCAAGTCTTCTAAAGGTTAGTTAGTCAAGGACTCGGGCCATCATTTGCCTTTTTGCATGCATTTTTACCTTTTAATCATGCACTATTTGCAGGCTGTCGGTGTTGGCTCTTTCTCAGGCAGTACTGCTGCTGCTTCAGCAGCTGCCATCAGGTGGATATATTTATTTTCTATATGTTTTTTTATGTGGAATCATATGTGCAAGTTCCATTTATGTTTTCAACTGCTAGAATTTGAATCTAAGACCTCGGCCTAATTCATTCCCCACCTTATGCTGAGACTCGTAACCAAGGGACATAATTTTTTTTTTATTGTGGACTTGTTTTGTAAGACAATATTTTTATCTGTAGAGCAACATTTGTATATCAATTCCTTTTGTTGGACTGAACTGTAGGTTATGAGATTGTTTCTGCAGATGGGTTTCGAAAGATGGAATTGGAGCTGTTGGACGCTTATTTATCGGTACGCCAATCATAAAGAGAGCTAAATGGAATACAAGGTTATGTGATGAATTTCAACAGTGACTATGTCTCTTTCTCAGGTGGGCGATTTGGCAATGTTTTTGATGATGATCCAAAGCAGTGGCGCTTATATGCTGACTTTATTGGCAGTGCTGGAAGGTTCATCTAACAAACTCTCTGTTGGATATTGCACAAGTGAATTCAAAAAAAATTATTGGATCATAAAAATTTAATGTTTTCATGCAGCATTTTCGACCTTACTACACCATTGTATCCTGCCTATTTCCTGCCATTGGCATCTCTTGGAAATCTTGCGAAGGTATTGCACTGCTGTGCTATGTAGGCTACAGCTGATTGATTATATGACCACAACTGCAGCATTAGCTTCTTTTATGAAAAATAAGTTTGGTTTCTGAATTGTTCCTTCTAGCGATTTTCTTGCATATCTGCACCATAGCTGATGTAGCTGTTGATTGAGTATTCCATTTCGTTATTTACATGATGTGATGTGGGCATCTAAACAGGCTGTTGCGAGAGGGCTAAAAGATCCTTCAAACCGTGTGATTCAAAATCATTTTGCAGTTGAGGGAAATCTGGGGGAGATAGCAGCAAAGGTCATGTTTAAGAGTAACTTCTGCAATCAAACTTAACAAAATTTAGTTGATAACATATTTTGTGTTTTATCCCCTTTATGTATCACATATAAGAGAATGCTTTTCTCATAATTAATTGGTCAAATGTTTCAGGAGGAAGTTTGGGAAGTGGCTGCTCAACTGCTTGGCCTGGGTTTGGGCATACTGTTCCTAGTATGTTATTTTGTTTCTTAAGATGGTCTTACTTTATTCTCTAAAGAGTACTGTGACTTCCCAGTGGCTAACTTCTTCGTTTGATGTATTTAAATGATTTAGAATCGTGAATGCAGGATACACCAGGCCTTGTAAGAGCATACCCAGTATTGGCAACAACATGGATGGTCATGCGGCTTCTGCACCTTTGGTTACGCTATCAATCACTTTCAGTTCTCCAGTTTAACTCTGTAAGTCTCTCTCTCTCTCTCTCTCTCTCTCTCTCTCACACACACACACACACACACACACACACACACACACTCTGAGACTGGATCATGAGGGGAAAAGCAATCAGGATAAAGCAGAAAATGTGATTTAAGGTTTAGTTCATTTATGATCTGTTCTTTCTGTTTTCCTTTCCTTGCAGTTAAATCTCAAGCGTGCTCGTATTCTGGTAAAATCTCATGTATTACACTCTATTGTACCTGGTAAGGCTGCTCCCTTGCTTATAAAGCTGTTCTATCATCATAAACAATGACCATTCTTTCTGTTTGTTTAATTTAGGTTCTGTTGATTGCAATAGGGAAGAAAACATATTATTGTGGCCAAGATTCATGACACCACGAATTACATTTGGTGTTCCCTTGGAGGAGATGCTTTTTGGAGAGAGAACTGCTCCCATGGTAATCCATCCTTTCTTTCGTTGTACAAAGGAGTGAAAGCATCTAAAGTATATCCTTATAAACATCAAATCTGGGCATGCGGGTTTGTCAGTAGTTTGTTAGAGAGTCCTTCATTGTTTTCCTTTTCTTTTATCTTTTAATAACAGTTGAAGGCACTTCTGGAGTTATACACAAAGGAGAAATATATTCTTGTAGTGAACCAACAAAGAAGCGACTTTGAGGTCTTTGTTTCATTCAAGGTGTGCATTTAAATTGCTGGTAAGGATTTATAGAAGATTATTGTCCTCAAGGTTTAATCAACCTTGATGATAACAATAATGATGCAGGTTGGAGCTACGAGTATCTCAGTTTTACGCAGTGTTTGGCAGGCTTATTGGCTATATGAGAACTGGAATAGGTTAGGTAATGCATTTGACCAGCTTACAAAAAGCCTGCTGGAGATGGAAGATAGGTTTGAAGACTTCATCCAGCAGTTAAATGGAAGTGGATGGGATACAAGTCAAATTAATTTGAAAGTCCCCAGGGAAATCTCCCTTGATGAATTGAGCCCAATTTGAGTTTTCAAATATGGGTTTTGTAATTTATTTGTTGTTAGTATGAATAAAATGTTGATCTGCGAAGTGCAGCCATGCTGGTTTACAGATGACAGAACCAAACACCAAGATGACATATGAATTCATTTGGGGGGTCTGGTTCTTCCATGAGGCAAATTTTACCTAGAGAAAGAAGCTGAGCCGTCAAGTTGATATTTTGACTGGAATCCGTCGGCCGCCACAATTGGCATTGCATGGTGGAGGAGGAGGGTTGAGTCTAGATTTCTAGTTTGAGTTTCCGATGCAGCGAAAGTTGTGGGTATATAGAATCATAGATTAGTAAGTTTTGTCTTCTTTAAAGCTTTGGGGAAAATATAAAATTGCTCATTTTCATAAGCCTAACATAGCAGCCAATAGCCAGTGATTGATTGCTTTCATGTCAATGGCTTTTCTTCCTTGTATTGCTACGGAAAAAAATAAAAAATAAAAAAAACTGTTTACTGCTCAACTTGGCTGGGAATCTAAAAAGCAAAGAAATTACATCTGATTCAAGTTAAAGTCTGCACTACTGATAATAATTTGCACTTTAGTGCATATACCAACTCTTTAGCCATCTAACTACTGCTAGCCTCTGTTCGTTTTCCAAAAACCCGCTTGCTATCAGACGAGCCAGAACCTCCATTGTTGCCAAACTTTTCCATTATTGTCTCCCTGTGCATGAGATGAGAGAACAAAGTGAGAGAGAGAGAGAGAGAGAGAGAGAGAGAGAGAGAGAGGAATACTTACTTCACATACAAGGCAGAAGCTAAAGTCAAAGCAGTGTCCCGAAAAATTGTCAAAACCATCCGTCCCTTGCCGCACCAGCTGATGACGCTGCTCATTGTAAAGGGGAGAGAGAGAGAGAGAGAGAGAGAGTGATGGGTATAGTGTATGAGTGTGTGGAAAAGGATGGGGATGGGTTGTGATATAAATAGTGGCTTGTTTGCTTTCTCCCCAAGCGTACTTGGGAGTACAGTCCGGTCTACTGTTGTTTGTTGAGCACGAAAATTCCAAAGCTATAGTGTGGGCAACAAGAAGCAGCGATTATTTTTTATTTTTTAAATTTCTTTTTATCTATGATTTTATTTTATATTTAAATTTGCAAAGGGGAACAACATAGAGTTTCATATCATTAGTGTATACGTTTTTGCAAAATCAAAACCCAATACAAGAAAGCTTTTAATCATGGATAGGATAGAAACCTAATATTTAAATTAGTTTGAGCTACAAGAAATGAGGCGGCGAACAAAATCAAACATATACAAGGTATTTTAGGAGCTCCAATTGATCTTAATCTTGGCCATAAGCGTCTTGCACGCCAAGGTTTCACTTCAATTAATTCAAAAGTTGCTGCCTTGTTTCCCACAACACAATCTAGCTCTGGATTAATTTTCTAACAGCAAGAAATCATTATTGCTTTATGGTAATTAATTACCATGTTATTAACCAAAAAAAAAAAAAAAGTGTTGGTCCTCGTAATTAATAGATCCCAATGTTATTGGTAATAGCTAGGGTTCATGAATGATGACACATCCATAGTCCATGCACCACTTGCTTCGTATACAACTTATTTAATTGAAATTTGTGGTTTGATGTTCAATTTAAAAAGGAACTTTCCCTTGGTTGCAGCAAAGTTAATTCGATGATCCCACAAGCAAAGGGTAGCTTCTCACTCTACGACTCTCTTTTAATGTTAATCTCTTGCAAATAGGTTGGCAGCTTGTCATTATCATCAATCCAACCAATCATTAAGTTCAGTGTTGCCTTTACATTTGTTTGGGCAGTCAATTCAATTCGATAGTTAATCTAAGCTGCTACTCATACTTGGTTGTGGAAATTCTAATCGGTAGCCCTTTGAGAGGTAATGAGGTATTATCAAATTTATTCTGCTAGTCATACTTGATTATTTGCTATCGAAAAAATAAACAATATTGCGGTATCGACAATATATTGGGATGTTACTGTTATAGTAAAACTATTTACTACAATAATAATCACCGTCGGACTCATGAATTGTTTAACGAAGATGCAATTTTTGCCAAGATTTGAAAAGAAAAAAAAATACAAGCGCGCTGCCGCACCGTAACAGCAAACTGACTTTGTTTAGGTTTTTCGTCGAACATCTAGAGTGCATCTCTCAGGTTGAACAGAGGTGTAATATGTTCGATGAAGGAAAATGTAAATACACCTTCTTACACTTAATAATTTCGCGACAGATAATAGTATGCTTAATAGTTCCGCGACTGATAATAGTATAATTTGATTTTGATTGGTATGTTGGGCTAAAAATCAACTTAGCAGGAATATGTACAACTAAGAATGCAACTTGATATCTTATTGCCATATTCAAACGTTTGGTCTAATCATTTTATACAAGTTTCTTACTCACTGATAAGTTGATAACCACGACCAATTAGAGAGCATTATTTCCCAACCAATCCAGTTGGCTCGAAAGTGTAATTGGACATGCACTTATCTTTCTATAAGGAATTGTGTCTATAATTTATAAATAAAGTATGTCATACCATTTGCCAATTATTTATTTTATTTATATTTTTAATAACAAATTAGATATTAACCAATCAGTGGAAAATTCGACCTTGGCAACTCCGCACCCCGCAGCATCTGCACGAGGACAAAAATGCCTTACTTTTGTGATTAATTTATTTGTTTTGTACTAAGTAAATTTATTAAGCCAAGTTGGTGGACTCTAATTAATTCTCAAGCAATAGAAACACAGGATTATGGATGGATTATTAAATTTGACGATAATAGGCAGGCACCACCATGAAATTTACCAAATAAAAATATTATTTATATTTATAGCTTTATTTTATACCAAATTTCTTTTCTTAAATCCCTTAATTAGTATACAAGGAGACTGGTCATTTTACCAATCACGACACTAATAAAGCTAAAGTATGCGGCGTGGGATGAGGTGGGGTCCATCCTTTACCAATCACGACACGTCGCGCTAGAAATAAAACAACCACCAAGTCGGAGGGACCCACAACCAAACGGTTGAGCCAGATCGTCATGCATGCAATCCACGTGTCACCAGAACCGCTGCCGTCACCTTCGGTCGGATTTAGCTCTCATATGGTCCTCACCTAGAGATGCACGCAGCTCCTCTGACCCATCGGCAAAACGACGCCGTATCCTCTTAACTGGTGTGTCGGTCAGCTTAAGACGAGTTGCGGGTGATGATCGGGAAGTGGTCATGTCTGTCCACAGAAATCCCGAGGCGAGGGAAGAAGGGTAAATTGGTCATTTAATAAATAATTAATCTTTCACTTTTCCTCTTCTCCGTCGGATTAATTTAAAAAGAACTTTCGACCAAAAATAAATAAAATTTATAAAGAACTGTGAGAGAGATTTTAGACTGTTACGTGTGCTCTAAGCGAAAACCAAGTCAGCCCAACCCTTCTCTCTCTCTAAAACCTTCTCGCAGTGCTAGATTCTCTCAAGCTAACGCTAAGAAGTTACTGCCCAAAACCCAGTTCATAATTGTTATCCGATTTGTCTTCAGTTTTTTTTTTAGAGAGAGACGGGGCAGAGTGCTGGTTGGGTCATGGATGAATTTAGCGTTGGGGGTTGAGGTGATGGAGTGATGGATGTTTAGGGTCTTTGATGGGAGAGTTTTTTTTATGAAAAAAAGCGGAAGGAGCCTAGAAACAATGCGAAAGTCTTTCAAGGATTCTCTTAAGGCACTTGAAGCTGATATTCAGTTTGCCAATACTCTGTATGACTCTGTTTCTTCTGTATCCTCATCCACTTCTGATATTATATCTCTTTGTTTATGTGTGTCAATTATCTGATTTGGTTCATAGAGTTTCCTGGTAAATATAAGAGATTCTGCTCCAACCCAGAATTTCACAATTACTTTGATTTATAACTTCAGAGTATATGTATAGAATTTGGGTTTCCAAAGCTCGGTTTATCATAATCAAACTGTTCTTTTTTGATGGTTTCTCATTGGCCCAATGGGTGCTGAAAGGTTTCTATTGTAGAATAGAGTATTTGAACCCTTACCCTTGTAGGAATTTGAGCTTCTTCTTTGAGTTTTCTCTCGAATTTGTGTGTGGTAATTGTCGGCTGCAAATATTTAGTGTTTGCCACTGGCTAAGCCTTTTCCCCTTTGTGTTTGTCAAGTTGGGTAATTTGTTTTGGTTGAACTTCAGAATCTGCAGTTAATTTTGATGTAGGATAATATCCTGATTAATTATCATCCCAGCCAATCTGGGAACTTTTGTTGGCCCATTGCATATTTTAATATGTTAGATTCCTAAATTCCGTTTTCATGGATCATTTGCTTTGGACTTTTCTGAAAGGGAGAGGAGAGTTGCATCTTGAAGGTTTTATCCATTGCAATTTAATATTTCTCCTGTGTGTAGATATAACAGGGTTTTTGACTTATGAGGTATATCTTGTGATACAGGGCTTCTAATTATCGAGGGGAATATGATGGTGGCTGCCTCCAAATGAGGTTATCCTACAGTCCAGCTGCTCAATTCATTCTGTTTCTTATTCAGTGGACCGATTGTCACCTTGCTGGAGCCCTGGGATTGCTTAGAATTCTTATATACAAGGTGAATTGCAGTTTGTTCAATTCCTATGAAAACTTAAGAAAGTGTTGCTTCTTGTCGTGGGTGTGATGGTGTCGTTTTTTTTGGTCACAGGCGTACGAGGATGGGAAGACCACTATGTCTATTCATGAAAGAAAGGCTAGTCTAAAGGAGTTCTACAGTAAGTAAAATTGAAGGAAATTTGGATTCTTCTATAACATTCATGAAAAGAAGTGTTTGTAATTTAGTGTACTTGATCCAGTTTCGGTTATTATCTATTTAGGGAAAGAAAAAGATATGGAACTCTTTACTTTTTAGTAATCCCATTTTTGATTATTTCAAAGCAGGTGTGATATTTCCTTCATTGTTGCAACTTCAAAGAGGATTGACTGATGTAGAAGATAGAAAACAGAAAGAAATTTTTTCCACTAAGTACAAGAGAAAAGATCAGATGGACAAAGGAAAGCTCTCTGAAATTGATTCCGAGCGAGAAGAAGAATGTGGTATTTGCATGGAGATGAACAGCAAGGTCGTATTGCCCAATTGCAGTCATTCTATGTGTATGAAGTGCTACCGGGACTGGTAAGCAGCTATTACTTTCTCCTTCCCCCGCCCCTCTTTTTTTTATTTATTATTATTATTATTTTTTAAATCTTAATTTGTTCAGTTTCTTACCGAATCTAGTATATTTGCTTCTTCATAAGCCATCATTCTTTTTTCCTAATGCACAATTGAAGAACATCAAGGTTACTTATCAGATAAGAACAAATCCAAATCAGTCCAGAACTTTCCCATTTGGGTTCAACTTCTGTACACAAGTGGTCCATGATTTAAGTAATTTTTTCACTTGCACATAGACACATATATGGCCCTGAATGCTGAAATACGATTATTGAGATGGATATACTTCCATCAGCAATCATTATACTAGGTACTTCCATCAGCATTCATGATCCTTATGAGCTGTTCACCTGGTAAATCTTTCTTGGCTAGATGCTTCTGTATTGCAGGAGTAAATTACAGTTAGAAACAAACACTCTTAAGAATGAATATATGCTTCTGTATCTGTTGCATTCTCATAAGTGATAACATAGCACCACGGTCATATAGTCGCTGGCATATATAACCTGGATTTAAGATATCTGTTTGCTTGGCCACATCATGCATGTAAATCCTGCACAGCTAAGAAGATTGCCCTTTTGGATTTTATCTAGGCGTACGCGGTCGCAGTCGTGCCCCTTCTGCCGGGACAGCCTCAAAAGAGTCAACTCATGTGACCTTTGGATCTACACCAGCAACAATGAGATTGTTGACCTGTCTGCAATCTCTAGGCAGAACTTAAAGAGACTTTTTATGTACATTGATAAGCTGCCTCTCATTGTTCCAAATCCTGCATTTGTTTCCTATGAGCCTCATCGATGAGGGGGGTTTATATGCACATGTTTATGTTCTTATTAGCAGTAAGGGCAATTTACTCGGGCTGGAAATTCTATCTGTGGGTGATTGATTGTATGTAATTCCCATTACAATTCTTTCCTTCTTTCCAGTTGATATTGGAAAATGTATATAGTGTTCATTGCTTTGACACTTTTCTCATTTGTAATTAATTAATTACATTCTAACAATTTATTTGTGTTAGTTTACAGATTCTTCATCTTTGTAAGTAGGCATGAAAATTGTTATTTTCTATGGATGTTCCCTAAGCTTTTTAACCGAATTCTCTTCCAAGTTTGGCAAAATAACGAAGCACTTGCGCAGCAGTAAAAAAATTTGTGTTTCTGTTCAAAAAATCACCACTTGCAACCTGAGCTTATGAACATGAAATCTCTTCCTTAATTGCTTAGAGAGGTCTAAAAGCCGCCTCCTGTAAATTCAAGTAGTTTAGAGTAACTTAAATATTGACTTTGTCAACGGAGTCTAGTTCAGTAATAAAGGGCATTGAATTGCAGATCATAGGTCTTAGGTTCGAACCCTCATGGTATATTGGTTATGTGTGTATGAGAATCTCCCCTTCCTGTAGTTTAGACTATCTTTGTACTAAAAAAAAAAAAAAAAAAACCTCTGATTGTATTTATATATAGGCTTATTATCACAAAACATCCCTGAGGTTTGTGAAACTATCAGATTGCATCCTTAATGTTTTTTTGTGTCACTTATGGTCCTCAAAGTTAGTATGTGCAATCACAAATGGTCCCTAACGTTAGGGTCTGTCAAAAACTCTGTTAGTTTGCTATCGTGGCATACATATATATCACAAAACATCCCTGAGGTTTACACACTTATCACAAATGGTCCTTATGAATTTTTTTTTTAAAAATTTAAAATTCATAAAATTTTGGTTTTCTTTTTAAAATTATTTATAAATGAAAAAACAATTTATAGAAGGATTTTAATCTTGAGGACCATTTATGAACCCTAAACCTTTAGTTTTTTTTTTCATTTTTAAATTTTATGAATTTTAAATTATTTTTTAAAAACTTCATTAGTTTGTTGATGTGGCATATATATGGAGCCCACATCTACAATAATATAGTGTCACATATATTTAAAATTTAATATATATTTTAAAATAATTATAATTCATAAATTTTAAAAAGAAAACAAAAATTTTATGAATTTTAAATTAAAAAAATTTTGTAAGGACCATTTGTGATAGGTGTGTGAACCTTAAGGATGTTTTGTGATATACATATATGCCACGTCAGCAAACTAACGGAGTTTTTGACGGAACCTAACAGCAGGGACCATTTGTGATCATACATGCTAACTTTGAGGACCACGAATGACAAAAAAAAACATTAAGGATGCAATCTGATAGTTTCGTAAACTTTAGGGACGTTTTGTGATAATAAGCCTTTATATATATATAGAAAGAAGTTTAGTGAACTTTTCTTTGTCATGTTGTAATTGAAATCTGGACAGTGGACTCTTGACCTTCAAATTTCATCTCCTGCTTTATTTCTTGTATTTCTCAAACCCTTTTTCTCTATGATTCTAGAATTGGGCTTGGGCCCTTTCACTGCTTTGGATTGGGTGTGGATTATGCATATTGTCCGGGTGATATACTTGTGCGGATTAATGTTAATCCGAACGAAATCGGTGGTTTTTCCTCATTTTTATGGAAACCAAATGGTCTGTTTGCCTTGCCCTTACTGAATTCGGAATACTTGACGAGGAAGCAACAAGCAATGCGGTTAAACCCAAAAAATCAAGCCCTCCCTTCCCCCCATATATATCATCCTAGCCTCCATATAATTTCGTCTCTCTCAAGTTCAACTCAAAGCAACAAAGAAAAGCAAGCGAGCAATCGTCAAATCATGCATTGCTTGACCATGCAATCGTTCCCACAACGGACGGAAAGCCATCATCATGATGCAAGAAATACAGAATCTGCCACACGGTCGACATCGCGTAGCTGGCGGAGGCGGATGGTGCCACGATGTGCTCCAGTTGTTGATGAATATCAGGCGTCGAAGTCCGTGGATGGCATGCCAAGAGTGATCATCTCTCATGAGTCATGACCTGGTCCAAGAGTGCCATATCTGCTTGGAAGAGTTGAAGGTCGGTGATGAAGCCACAAAGGTGCCTTGTAAATGCAAGCGCATTTACTTTCACCGGCTTTGCCTCCAGAAATGGTGCCTTGTACAACCTTCATGCCCTGTCTGTTACGTCCCCTGTTATGTGATGATCAACTACACCAAGGAAAAAAATTTCTTCCAGAAATTGTGGTGTTTTTAGAAATGAAAGTATACATTAAATCATATAAGTAATTCTAATTCATAGTTTAATTGACTAATTTCCAATATATAAAAATAAGAAAAGGAAATTCACTATTATACTCAATATAGGAGCCCAAATTATAAAAAAAACCTACATGAAATGGAATTTGGAAACACATCCAAAGCCCATTTACAACATCACAAAAATGCTTTTTAACTTCTTTTAAATTGCAAAATTGCCATGAATTTCTTAAAACAAATCCAACCCAAAAACGTCATTAAAAAAGCTCAAAACACTTAATAGGGTATCAAAGTAATTTAATAATCAAAATTAAATTCAATAGGGTCAGTTGTCATTTTTTGGGTTTGTTTATAGAAATTAAATGGTGTATGGTTTATTTATAGTTTTAATGCTAAGAATGGGTATATGACTAAATATCTCTAAATTTTTTTTTTGGATACAAACAGTATTGGGGGAAGGGAAAATTGAACCTCGGATAAGAATATACGGTCTTAAATATTTAAACTACAAGCCCCTTGCAATTTTCAATAAGATTTAACTTAAAAGAAATACATAATAAATGCAATCAAAAACCACATATTATCACCGCATCAAAAAAGAAAAGAAAAAACTCACATATTATCAAAATGAAAATATGCCCAACAACATAATGAAAATGTACCTGTCTGTAATGTGTAATTTTATTGCTGCAATGCAACTACATTCATAAAAAATTGGATTTTTTAGACTTTAATAGGTCAATATATATGTGTGTGTGTAAGTTTTTTTTTATCCCAAAAACTTCACTCCCACTGTTGCCTTTATGGTAGTTTCGCCCGTCTGATGAGTATCAACTTACCATTCTATAGCATGATCATTTTGTCAATGATTCTCTCAAGCCCAAAAGTCACTTTTGATCCATATAGTTTGGCACTTCAATCACTTTTGATTATGTAATTTCAATTCCTTCAATTTTGCCATTGTAGTTTCATATTTATAACAATTTAAGGACAAGTTAGTATTCCTGTCAATTTCTTTGACGGTGCAAGAGGCAATTTCATCAACCCAACTCTCCCCATTTCATATTAGGGTTCAAAATTAGCCATGTGGGTTTAGAGTTCTTAAAAAATTGGGATTAGTAGTTGAATATTGGCCAATTTTTGATCCATATCTCTCTTATGTAATCATCATATGTACACGTACATTATTTTCAAATGGCCAAATATGTTAACTGGAGCAAAATAAATTTGGAATATTTGTAAATCATCGATGAAACGCAAACAAATCCTGTGCGCAAACGCTCTATAACGTACAATTGTTACTCGGTTTATACTGAAGTTCAATATAAATCATCAGGAGCAAAAGATATGTAGCAAAAACCAGCCAGAAGACTTTAGAAGAATTGAAATATTCAACTTCAAATTTTTTTTAAAAAAAAAAAACTTCATGAGGATCTATTTGGAAAGATTTCCTGTTGCAGAACAAACACCACATGCTACCTGAGGTTTCTTTCTTTTTCTTTTTTCATATGGTATCAATAACGCCGTATAACAAGATGAGTTGATCCGTGCGTTTGGCTTGGCCTCTCATTTGGATTGGTTCGAATGTGTGCTGTTACTTTCCAAAACCACTGCCTAGGCCTGGGCGTGTGTATTGATAAATTAGTTGATAAAACCAAGCAGAAACAGGTAAACTGAAAAATAGAAGCCAGAAAATACCAATTACCGAGTTATTTTATGCATTTATGCGTTGCATTTGCCTTAAAACTGAAATGCGATCAAGTCTGATTCCTTACACAAAATCTGGAGGCAAGTATCACTTTAGTATTCTGTAACATGACCATTTTGTCAATGATTCTCAAATGGGACGGGGTCAAATTAGCAATAGCAGCTAGTTAAATGCGCTAATCCACAAACTGAAGATTACGTACGATTAGCTAATAGAGGAAAGCTCTGGCTGATTACACAGGTAATTACATCAATAGGCACAGCAGTACAAAACAATTGTTTCCTGTTTCAAAACAAACACCACATGCTAACCTGAGCTTTCTTTTTTTGCTGGTCATAACATACAACCTGCTGAGCTAATATAACATTCAAAATCTAGATTCCTCCAAGTGCCATTTACCACTGTGTCCATGTAAAGGAGTACAAAGTGTCAATCATCATCTTCATCATCCTCCTCTTCTTCCTCATCCTCCACCTCCTCTTCTTCCTCCTCTTCCGGGGGCTGCCCCTCCTATGAAGAAACAAGATATGCATGCTTGCATCATAACTAGCGATAGAAAAGTTAGAATGAACTAGGAATGATACATACAAATACAAACCACAATCACTGCATTCTACATCACAACTCAGTTCCTAAATTACGCTTAGCTCATGGTTGGAACTGTGGTAACTGACCACAAAATCATGTCTAGAATATGCTCTTGATACTTCTTACTCTTCTTTTACTTTATTTATTTATTTATTTTTCAAAATACTTCCTACTTATTTTGACACTTCATCAGGTTTCTACAAAGACAGAAGCATCTATTGATTACGTTCTAGTCAATGCCATTTAGAGTGAACATAGAAAGGGACTACCTCCCCACTAGCCTCGTCCTCTTCATCATTTACCTCAGATCTTGACCTCTCCGACTCTTCATCACCATCATCTGCCCCACTCTCCTGTGAATAAAACAAAGGTGAAAAATTAATAGCAATCAAAAAATGTATCAAGCCAACACCAAATACTTCTTCTAATTAGAAGGCCCGCTAGCCTCTAGACACGCATGTGTACACCCACCTGCTTTTTGTTGTAGGCTTTCATCTGCTTTTCATACTCAGCCTTCCTTTTTGCAGCCTTGGCTTCATATGGAGCTTTTTCCTTTCCAACAATGGTGAGAAATACAGGTAAGCAATACAGGGTACAAACTTCACAAGAATCAAGTAGATATTAAAACTCGATTTTGACTAACATAAACCATGTATGTCTTTTTAAAAAGAAAGCAAAAATACAGAAGTAGTATCCACAAATGAATGAACTTGTTGAAGGCATATCAAATGAATCATTCCCAAAGTGGAAAACAGTTCCACAATGCAAACAAAAAAACAATTAATATAGAATACATACTGCATCAGACAGGGATTTCCACTTGTCTCCTCCAGCTTTTCCAACCTTCAGATGCAGAAGACAATTAACAAGTTAATTCTTTTCATCATATAGGACAAGGATCCTACATCCATTTACATAAGGAGAAGCCATCGATTACTTACAGCTGCTACACCCTTCACATTAGGGTTCTCTTTCTTGAACTCCTTCCTGAACTCCTCACTGTGACATAAAAGTATCATGATTCAGATAAATCTTCACGATACAACAATTGGTTGTTCTCACTAAGTAAAGTATTGAGAAGCAGATACAAACAGGAACACGAAAAAGGCACTAGGCGGCCTCTTAGGTTTGTTGGGGTCTTTCTTGGCCCTTTTCTCCTTCCTGGCCTTTCGTTTGCTACTCTTGTCATCTGCGGCAGCAGCCTTCCGCTTCCCAACCCTTCTGAAAATAATAGAGATATACAATACATCACTATCATACAAATGCAGACATGTATTACACCATTGAGTATGTAGCATCAGTAGAACAAGTGACCACAACAATGGCCATGAAACTAACACCTTAAAAGAGAGAACTTTTGCAGGACAAACTCTTTAGAGAATCATTGCAAACAACATAAATGCAAGAATTGTATGCAATTGAAACATAAAAAGCTAACTAACCCATCATCCACAGGCTTTAGAGCTTCCTTGGAGATCTTCGCTGCCCCCTTACCTTTGGCAGCCCTCATTGTTACAAGATCAGTGTCTGCACAAGATTAGCAATTCAAATCATGTTTCCAATCTTACACAGGACATGTCATCTAATCTTAGCTCAAGCAATCAGGGCAAGAACCAAATATTCCAATCATACAAGTCAACGCCCGCACACATATAGCAGGAAATTTAATCATAATAATTATTAATAATTACAATTATAATTATATTATTTATTGTTATTAAACACCCCTCAAAACCCCTTTCCCACCACCACCACCACCTCCACACAAAAAATAAACTAGAATATTCAAAAAGGAAAAAGCAAACTATTCCTATGTGCAACTTAATTAGCCAAACTTCACCACCACTAATAGTTTATGATTGAAAGAAAAAATAAAAATAAAAACTATTTTTATACCTTCTCTTAGTTTCCTCAATTTTCTCAGCAGCCAAACAGAAGTTATAAAAAAGAAAAACAGATCTAGAAAAGAGCGTTACCTTTAAGAGACGGAATCGGCCGGCAATTCCACCACGAAAAATACCAAAAACCGATGAGAGAAAGAGAATCAAAAGATAGAGAAAACCAAAGCTGCGAGAGAAATAGAAAAACAGAGGAAAATTTAGTAGAACCAGAGAGAACTGGGAACTTGATAAAAGTGACCGGACCAGCCGGTATACTTGTAATAGTTTACCGCCGCACGAGTCAGCGGCGAGAATTTGCTTTTACCGGCTACACCCGGTTTCCAAGGTTCTAGAACCAGGAATTTAAATAATTTTTTCCTCTTGCTTTTGAAATTTTAACACGACAAAATCAACGGGAAGTTTTTAATTTTGGGAGTGGGGCAGTGCCGCGATGCATAGTATACCGATGGCTGCCGCCAAGTTATCCCATACAGGCAACGACAAGGTATATATCTTGTGGAACGACTCGCTAGCCGACACGTGTGGGTTTAGCAAGCCTTGTCATGTTCCAGCTGGAGGAGTTCGTGAGTTTGAGTTGACTCGAGTCTTCTAGGATCAGATGCCGGGCTAATTCCCGGCCCTAGTTATAACCAAAAGCCCAACTCTTGGGCCTGAACTAGCTGTTACCAACAAGTAGCCCAGTTAACATCAAAACAGTCCAAGTTCTTCGTTGCAGTTATGACAAGTTTTATTTGGAAATTTGGAGTCGAGGAAGGCATGAATCGGGAAAGTAAAGAATGTGCAACAAAATAATTCATGTTTTTTCATAAATTAAATTACAATCATATGTGTTAGTAAATGGAAGAGATGAAGGATTTCAAATAATTCTTTTAATAGTAAACATGCCAGTCTATTAGGAAAACCCATCTCACCTAAATAAGCAAGGGACATTTTTTTATATCTGGTATACCGTATACGTGATTTAGATTTTGGACCCCCACTATAGTACTATTCGCTGGAAATATAAGAAATGAACTGAGGAAGTGCCAAGCCAACCACAAGAAAACCCAATTAGATTTTTTTTAATGGTATTTGCAACCTCAACCACAAGAAGTGCCACAATGATCCAATTTCCGAGGCCCCACAAACACCGCCATCAGGATAAGGCAAAGATAAGGCCGAGACCCTCACAGCCGTCAGATGGATCCTCTTCCCAATCCAACGTCCACAAATCTGCACCGCGGATAATCCATTCGAGCCCGATAAAAATACTTCACTTCCCTCCCCGAATAAAAATCCAATCAAATTCATCCACACCACTTAAACGCACATTGCAATCTCGACCTCGAACCCTCCACCCCCGGTGCACGTTAGCCCAGAGCCATGGCCACCACCGCAGGTGCCGCCGCTACATCCTCATTCATCGGAACACGATTTCCGGACGTGTACTCAAACTCGGGTCGGGTCCAGGCCCGGTTCGGATTCGGGACCAAGAAACCCAAGAAGGCCGCGAAGTCCACTTTCTCTACTGACCGCCCACTTTGGTACCCGGGAGCCAAGGCCCCGGAATGGCTGGATGGGAGCTTGGTTGGCGACTACGGGTTCGACCCGTTCGGGTTGGGCAAACCCGCGGAGTATCTCCAGTACGACTACGACGGGCTGGACCAGAACCTGGCCAAGAACTTGGCGGGTGATGTTATCGGGACCCGAACCGAAACCGCGGACGTCCAGTCGACGCCGTTTCAGCCATACAATGAAGTGTTTGGGTTGCAGAGGTTTCGCGAGTGCGAGCTCATCCATGGCCGCTGGGCCATGCTCGCCACCCTCGGTGCTCTCACCGTTGAGTCGGTCACTGGGATCACATGGCAAGACGCAGGGAAGGTACGATTTATTTTAAAAGTTCAAGTTCAAACCCGCAGTTTAAGACTACGTGTTCATAGGTTTTTTTGGTGGGAATTGTTCATAATTTCTGTCGGTCCAAGTGCACATTTTTCTTTTTCCTTTTTTGGCCTAAAATCGTATTGGTAGTGGCCTAAAATCACAGTCCCGTTAATTATGTTGACGTATTTGTACAGGTGGAGCTTATCGAAGGGTCATCTTACTTGGGGCAGCCACTGCCGTTTTCTATAACCACATTGATCTGGATCGAGGTTTTAGTGATCGGGTACATCGAGTTCCAGAGGAACGCTGAGCTCGACCCGGAAAAGAGGCTGTACCCGGGTGGCAAGTTCTTTGACCCGTTGGGCCTGGCTTCCGACCCGGAAAAGAAGGCTACTCTTCAATTGGCTGAAATCAAGCACGCCCGTCTCGCCATGATCGGGTTTCTTGGGTTTGCTGTGCAGGCTGCTGTCACTGGAAAGGGTCCACTTAACAACTGGGCTACCCATTTGAGTGACCCGCTCCACACTACCATTATTGACGCCTTCACCTCTTCTTGAGCACCTATTTTCTACGTGCATATCACGTTGGGTTTTGAATTTGTAGAATTCAAAATTGTGTACGTTAATTACTTAGCATAATCATGATTTGTACTGCTTAATGTTGTAAAGGTTGTTATGTCATCAAAAGATTACTATATGCATGTGAGCTTTTCCTGCTTGCTCGAATGTGAAATAATTTATCTCGAGTTAAAGTTGTTGGGGGTAGCTTAGAGCATTCATAATTGGCTCCCTAAACCACCTTCTTAGACAAATTTTAAGGAAGACTTATAAAAATGCAACTCCAACTATGCTCCCTATCTATCTCCTAAAATAGGGAGTCCTCCAGAAGCTCCTAAATATGAGGAGAGAGAAAGGACTCCTAGTGGCTCCTTATAATTTAATGCTATTTTATTTAATAAGTATTTCAAATCTTTATTTAATGCTAACTATTTTTTATTTTATTTTTTTAATAGAGATGGACCAATCAAAAAAGAGTTATAGCATTTACAACTCTCTAAATTAGGGAGTATGGTTGGAGTTGAAATATTTTAGAGAATTCCTAAAATAACTTTCTTATATTTTTAACTAAATTTTAGCTAAGAAATAGATAGCATAATTGTGAATGCTATTAGCCTTAGGTGATGAGGGAGAATGAAATAATGATTATGGGAAAACATTAAGGTCGCTTTTGAAAGAGATGAAACACGGGGCAACATTCCAATTATTGTATTTGGTGGCCCCAAAAAAAAATATATGCACTATATAATTATGGGAAAACATGGTAACATAAGATACAAATAAATTGACCAATATCCATATGGTTTGGATATTTTGTTTTCCATTAAGTCTGAATAGTTTTAACTTTTTTGAGCTGAGGATATCGTACTCTCTTTAGGTATGGAGTCATTATTTCTCTCGAAAAAAGGAAAAAGGTGTGAGGTAATTATCGGAAAGCCACGAAATTTCAATTCCATGAATTTACACTTTATAAGGTTTTTTTTTTTTTTTTTTTTTCCTTTTATATGTATACATTTGGTTTCTGTTTACTAATAATTCATTTTAGCGTGCATATTAGTTTTAAAAAAATATTATTTTAAGGAATTTTTATTGTTTTTTCAATCAAATTCATGTAGTTAGACTGAACTTATAATCAAGGAAAATTTAAATGGTTTATCAAGTAGTTTGACAAAAATATTAGTTGAGCGCCCACAGAAATTATTGAAAACGCAACTAAACTTTGGGAATCTGATTGAAAATGAAACCTAAATATAGGGTCCAATTTTAAAAAATTTGTTAAAATCATTTAAAACCAATTAAAAAAATCATGAAAGTAGCTGTAGTTTGGGTGTTACCAAAAAAATTAATTTAAAACCATTTAAAAAAAAACACCCAAACTACAAAAACATCTCTTCGGTTGTTGAAACTTGGATGTGTGAATTGGGCTTCCAATTACCACTTTTGGAACTTTGACAGCCCAAAATCGGCAAATTCAAATTCCTTGAGCAAAAAGTTTGTCAGGTATAGCTCAAAAGCCGACATATATTCGATTCGATACTTGCTTCTCCACCTCCCCAGATCACGAGGGCCAACGACGGCACCCTATCTCCGCCTCCCGCTTTATCTCCATTGACAAGGTTCCCGCCGGCGAAGGAGCCTTCTTCGACAGCTAATCTAAAACTTTACCTGGTAAACTCTACTCCAATAGTAACCTTCTTTCTCTGTCGTCCATCGAGTCTACAAGGTGTTTGATTGTTTGTCTCTGAGAGATTGGGCAGCGTATTTGCTTGTCTAAATCTTTTTGACGTTTGTCGGCATTGCACATTCACTCTATATCACATACTTAGAAAGTTGCAGTTTGCTTTATGCGCCATAATTGTTAGATGTGCTGTCAAAAACCTCTGCTTCTGCCTTTTTGTTTGTCATTTTTAGCAGAATCTATGAACTGTCTCTTTTTTGTATAGTGAAATTGATGGTAGTTGTTACAGATGGTTCCATTTTGCTACTGAAATGTGATTATTTGCTGAAAAACTCGGACATGGGAACTCGAAGTGCGTTGTGGAGTTTTGCCAACAAGTTTTTCACATGTGGGGTCATAGGTGTCTATGTTTCAGATCGATTTGTGGGTGTTGCTCCGGTGCGCGGTTCCTCTATGTCACCTACGTTAAATCCTGGAACTACTTTAATGGGCTTGGCAATTGGTTTGTATATTAAGAGATATCTCAAACAAATTGTTGTTCTGTGCATTGTGATGGTGCTTATTTAGTGGTGTGGTTGCAGATGACTATGTTTTGGTGGAGAAACGGTGTCTTCAAAACTACAAGTTTTCACATGGTGACGTGGTTGTTTTCAGGTAATTTTTGCCCCCAATGCAGATCGAATACCATTTATGCCTGGTGAATTATAAGAAGCAATTAGGCTTGTTGGAACCTTTGCAGTTCCCCAAGCAATCACAAGGAGAGGCACATAAAGAGAATAACTGCATTACCTGGTGAGTGGATTGGAACTCGTCATTCCTATGATGTGCTGAAAATTCCAGAAGGACATTGTTGGGTTGAGGGAGACAACTCATCTTCTAGCTTGGATTCAAGATCGTTTGGTCCAGTAAGTTTCCCTTTTGTGCACTAGCAACAAGTAGTTTAATGATAGCATAACTTATCATTATGGTCATCATTATTGATTGTGTCGCCGAGGATGTGGAACCATACACTAACTACTAGGTATTTGAATTTTCTTAGTTTATGTCAAATAACTCTGTTTGTGTATATAATATTCAGAAAATTTATAATGTGGAGTAGGAAGTAAATCTTTTTTCTATTACTTTAACTTCTGGCTCCAAAATGAGATTATTTGTACATGATAAAATTCAAATGCTATATAGATAATTAGTTTGGCAATGGCACAAAAGTTGTCATTTTGAACAAAAGTTGGCAACTCGAGCTTGTGCTAGCTGCTTTTGTTGTCATTTGGAAACATCTGTAGAATCTAAGTAATGTTTGAAGTACTCTGGGCTTTTCTTTCAGAAGTTTCTTTTGAACATTCTTAACTTTACGTATTTGATAGTAAGCACGCAGCTTGTGCTGGTGACTTGGTTAAATGCATCAGATCATATTGCAAATGTGGCTAACTTAGGCTGTCTTCTATATTTCCGACACTTTGGCTAAGTTAGACAAGCTGTTTGTTGGCAGATTCCTCTAGGTCTAGTTCAAGGAAGGGTTACCCACATTGCGTGGCCTCCTCAGAGAATTGGTGCTGTTGAGAAAAGAACACCCCAAGACACAATTTCTTCTTCATAGTTGGACATCACTTGCGAATCCCATTTTTTCAAAGGGAAAACATACTTCTTTGTAGACTCCTTATATTTTTTACCAATGTCATGGCAGCACCTTCTGATTGGATTTTGTTTGTCAAGGAAAATCAAATGATGGATCTTGCAACATCTGACTCTCCTAGAGGTGCATTCATCAGTTCATTATCTCATATAACTAGCAACAGAGGTCCAGGATAATCAAGTTTCTTTGTTTTAGCCCTATTATGGTTTTAAATTTTAGTTATTTTTATGTGCTGAACCTTTGCCTATTGATCATGAAACTAACAAGAATGTACTTTGTGATTCAAGAGACGCACACAATTCACTATGAGCTATTTTTTCTGTCACTTGCCTTTGGCCAATGGAAAGAGAGAAGAGAACAAAAAAAGTTGCCATGGCTAGTTGGATTGGATGTATAACAAACAATCCCCGGCTGTTTAATGGCTTACATGAAATCAGGGAAGAAAAAAAAGAAGATAAGGCTTCCCAGACATATGAAAATGTGAGTCAATAGAGATGTCTTCTTAATGGCAGGGAGCCTCTCCTCTCGAAATGGGTTTCTTTGCTTGGTCTAGTCAGTAATGTGAAACGTTTATTGTCCTTTGGCACCTTCTTGGAATTAGTCTCATGTCCACTCATGGCATGTCTATAGCTAAAAAGAAATGAGTCATCTCTTGGAATATACTCAATTGAACCTTGGGTTATTCTTCGCACTGTCTCTTCGCTTTTACAGCTAGAAGTTTGCATAAAATAAAAATAAAAAATAAAAAAAGAAGAAGCTCCAATCCCTCTTTTGCAATGTGTTTTTACTCCATCGACGACAAGCGTTACCAAACAACTAAGCCAGGAGAGTGTTTTTATTATCTTTTTTTTTTCCCCAAATAAAGGTACTTTTTCTTTTGTAAAATTTCTAAACTAGTGCAAAGTTGATCAAAATTCAAACTTCTCTACATTAATGAAAGTAAAAAATTATGGAGGTCGCAATAAAGACACAAAAGAAAAAGAAGAAGAAAATTGAAATTGAAATTTAAAAAAAAAAAAAGAAAAAAAAAAGGTGCCTCTGTTGCAGTTTGCAGTTGTACTCGGAAAGGACTTTCTCTGTTTAAAGCGGTCTGACCCTCGTCCCAACTCATTAACTCAATGGAAGGTTTCGTTGCTATTCTGCTCCCTCTGTAACTGCTGGTGAAGATCAGATAAAACCCAATAGGCGTCATCGTTCTGCTCTTCTTCATATCATAAAATTATACGTCTGCATTGTAAAGCATGTCCCTTTTTGCGTTTTTCATTTTTCAAGTTTAAAATAATTTCGAAATTCTCAAATTTCTGTTTAATATGATTTCTGGGTTTTGTTTGGTATGCTCATTTCTCTAATATGGTTGCCGATCTTGGTGTTTTTCTAGGAAAAGAAATTAAGAAAGCTAGAGGTGTAGTGTGACGACATGGGAAGGCTGTTTGCGATCAGTCTTGAAGGAAACATCTACAGCTGCAAGCACTGCAAAACCCATCTTGCTCTTGCTGATCACATACTCTCTAAGGTCTGAAATCATCTGCCCCATAATTCAAATTATTTTCTTTCAGTTTTAGTGTTTATTGCACATGTAGTCCGCCTATACATTCATGAACTCTATGATGCATTGTTATGATATGATATGTAAAATTGTGTGGCAATTTTTTTATGTGAAATTTATTGGTGGTATGGCATTCAAAGAATTTAGTTTGTGTGGGTTTATTATGCTAAGTCCCAGTAACTGATAAGTCTGTCAATGAAAAGGAAGCAACTTAAGGGGCTCTGCCCATAAGATATTGAGGAAGTATTGTTTTGGGATAACCTGGATATACATCTTGTCTCATTGCGGTCAAATGGGAATTCAGATTTTGTGGTTGTTTTGTTATACCATAACACATAGTGATGGGTATGTTCAAACTACTTGAGGTTGGGAAACTCAAACATTGGGTTGTTTCTAGGTTTCTTCTCATATTTTTTTTGCAGGGCTTCTTTTCCAAATTAGGTTTATTGCTCGTCACAATCAACATTTGCTGCATGTGAAATGGCCTATATGTTTGATGACTGGATTTGAAAAATGCTCCAGATTTAGAATCTTTATCAGTAAAACTATTATGATGATGCTCTAGGTTAAAACTATGCCTATCTAGAAACATGATGGTGGGATTACTTGCTGGGGAGAAGAATTCAGGATCTCTAATTCCTGCTAAATTCAGGTCCAAGAAATCTATTCTGCACTTTTGCTGGGTTATTTTGCTGGGTTAATTGTTAATTCCGGCTGGAGGGTGAGATAGGATGTGGTGTCTCTGTTCTCTAAGGATCTAACTCTAGACCAAAATGTTGTCCCAGTTATTTGCATTATTGTTGGTTTGAACTTTGATCATATGGAGACTAAAGCGGTTCAGTTTGCTAGCTCTTTAAATATTGATTTCCCCACTTCAGTGTCTCTTAGTCTGTTTAACTGTAATAACGCTTGAATATCTCTATAAAAGATATAATATCGCAATCTGAAACTTATTGTAGAAAGCTATATTTACGTGTCCTGATTATGTGGAGGCCCCAGGACTTTTCTCTTGTCCTGTCATGACTTTTCAAATGATATTTTTCCACTTCTTGCTTGATGCTTGTAAACATTGTTCTCCTTTTCTTTTATGTCTATGTTTGATATCGGGAATGATTAGCAACATTCTAACCCTCTGATTTTGTTTTGTTCCAGTTGTTTCACTGCAGACATGGAAAGGCTTATCTTTTTCATAACGTGTAAGTGTAAGCTTGCATGCTTGTGTGTGTACTCATAAGGTCACGGGCATGTGAGTTTATATTGGTCTCACTTGCCCCAAAACTCTTAATCATGCTATGTGCACATGCTGCTTCTTGGTCCACCAAGCTAATGGAATGAGTTGTATCTGCAATTGAAACATGGTCTGATGTAGGCTAGAGAATACATTCCCATTGATGAATTTTGAAAGCTTAACTTTTGAGGATGAAAAAGGGGGGAAAAAAAAAGAATACAGTTACAGTGTACGAATTCATCTTATGAATATTGTTCTCCCAGTTTTCACTAAATAACTTCCTGGCTATGTGATGGGTGATGTGGTTTATTTCAAATGCATTTTCATTCACTTGAATCCTACCAAGTGTGCATAACTCACATCAAATGCAGCTTGCACATGTGAATGCTGAATTGACCTTTTAATTTCCTCAATGTATGGCAGTGTTAATGTCACACTCGGAGAGAAAGAAGAGCGGATCATGATTACTGGATTACATACTGTTGCTGACATATTTTGTGTTTCATGTGGCTCAATGGTGGGGTGGAGATACGTAAGATCTTTTCCTCAAAACTATGTTTTTTGATATTTGCAGTACTTTCATCAATACGATCGCTGTATGGAACTGTTTTTTTGGCTATCAATTTTAGGAGGCTGCACAGGAGAAAAGCCAGAAGTACAAGGAAGGGAAATTTATCCTTGAGAGGTAAAACCAAACTAATGTCTTTGGTCGCTGCATTAAAATTTTTGGAGTGAATTTTCTTTTGTTGCTGAGCAGATTCAAGATTCTGGGTCCTGATGGAAGCAACTACTCGATAGCTTTGGAAGCTCAGATTGGTGGAAGCGATGCTGATGATGCTTGATTGATCAAAACATTCAGGAAATTGCACTTAGTTAAAATGTATATTCTTTGCTATCACGTGTTTCTTTATTGAGTCTTCACATTTGGGTTAAATTGTTTCTTAATCGATGATGTAATCTAAGATCCTAGGTTCTTTCTATTGTCATCTTATGCAAATTGTTTAAGAACATGGTCATTTTTGAAGAGCAATAAAGTTGCTCATCAACTTCTTGAAAAGAAAGAAAATGTTGTGTACTTCCAATTTGCTATGGTTCTTGGCTGCTATCTTCCATTGACTCTTGAGATGGAGCCCTTTGGCATAGACAACATTATATGCTTAGATATGAAATCAAGTTTTCTAGGATTGCTGAAGATGTTCTTGTGTTTTTAAATGTATCATTTTTATCTCATGTCACTTGAGTTAAAAGTTCATTTCGAATTACATTTATTCAACAGAAATGATTAAAAATATTTCGTGTTGAATGAATTACTTAGAAGTAGATAATTTTAGAATTACTTTAAATTATTTCATCAAATTTGCTTGACCAACACACTGTTACATAAAATCATTTGCTGGATAAAATGAATTTCGTGAACAAAATAAGGGGTCAACAAATTGAGATTAGTAGTAAATACTGAAAATTGAAAATCGGAATTTTGAATATCTCCATTTATATAGCTATTAGCTGGGGGCCCCCAGTATATGAAAACTAGCTAATTCAAGCACTCGCGCCACAGCTTCTGTCGTCATCAACCTCCTCACTTTCACTTCGTCCGTCTCGCTACCAAACCAACGCACCTTCATTCTGGTTTTGCTCTTTTCTTGTTCTGCAGAAACCCAAAAATGAAATCTTCGCTCAATTCCTCGCCACTTCCTTCAATACGTCGCCTCTCCTTCTTAAACCCTAAATTCCTCTCTTCACAAACCCAATTTCCTAAGCCCCATTTAGAATCATCATTATCGGAGAATCCCAATCCGAGTACCAATTCTTCCGAGTCAGTCACTTCAAAATTTGATTTTCCTGAGAAAGCCACTTCAAAAATTGAATTTCACGAAAACCTATTTGGACGAGACTCGGAACTAACACAAACCAAGGTGATAAGCACTCTTCTAAGCCATAGGAGTGAACCAAATTCGGCACTGAAGCACTTCATATGGGCTGAAAAAGAGCGAGGCTTTCTTAAAGGTGTCGATGCGTTTTGTGTGTTGCTTCACATTTTGACTGGCTTTGAAGAGACTCATGTGCGTGCCCAAATCTTGCTTAACCAGTACGCTTCCGGTGATTCAGGCCCTTCTCAGCAAGTATTTTTCGACCGCTTGGTAGACTGCGCTAAAAGGTTTGATTTTGAATTAGAATCTCGGGTTTTTAGCTACTTATTGAACAGTTATGTTAGAGCCAATCGAATCAAATATGCGATTGATTGCTTTGATAGAATGATAGAGCTTGAGTTGTATCCTTGTGTTACGTGTATGAATATTCTTTTAGTAGAATTGGTTAGGAGAAAAATGATTGTGAATGCACGGGAGTTGTATGATAAAATGGTTTTGAGAGGAATGGGAGTTGATCGTGCCACTCTGCGTGTGATGATGCATGCTTGCTTGAAAGAGGGGCAACCAAATAAGGCAGAGGAGTACTTTAGAGAGGCGAGGGCAAGAGGGATAGAACTTGATGCAGCATCCCATGGTGTTGCTATTCAGGCTGTTTGTAGCAAACCCAATTTACGTTTGGCTCTGGAATTGTTGAAGGAAATGAGAGAAATGGGGTGGGTTCCTTCCGTGGGTACGTTTACTAGCGTTATCAAGGCTTGTGTGAAGCAAGGGAATATGGTTGAAGCCCTAAGGATTAAGGATGAAATGGTCAGTTGTGGGAACTCAATTAATTTGGTTGTTGCAACAAGCTTAATGAAGGGTTATTGTGTGCAAGGGAATTTGGAGAGTGCTTTGGATTTGTTCAATATAATTATAGAGGATGGACTTAGTCCAAAGAAGGTTATGTATGCAGTTCTTATAGAATACTGCTGTCATAATGGGAATATGGAAAAGGCTTATGAGCTTTACGTCCAGATGAAAAACATGGATATTTTGCCTGATGTCTTCATTGTAAATAATTTGGTACGTGGATTTTTGAAATATCGGTCACTGGAAGATGCGTGTAAGTTGTTTGATGAGGCAGTTGAGTGTAGCGTTGCTAATGTTTTTTTGTATAATAATATCTTATCATGGCTTTGTGGGGAAGGTAAAGTAAGTGAAGCTTGTAGTTTATGGGATAAGATGGTGTATAACGGTGTGGTACCTAATCTAGTATCCTACAACAGCATGATACATGGCTATTGCAGAATAGGGAATATGGAGCGTGCACACAATGTATTTTTGGAGTTGCTTGAAAGAGGTTTGAAACCTAATGTTTTCACTTATTCTATTTTGATAAAGGGCTATTTCAGGAAAGGTGATATAAAGCGTGCCCTAGATGTCTTTAACGATATGGTGGCTGCAAAGATAACCCCCACAGAATTCACAGTTAACATTGTCATTGATGGCTTGTGCAAAGCTGGTTGTACATCTGAGGCAAGTGATAGGCTAAATAAAATTGTTGAGAGGGGTTTCGTTCCTGGATGTATGAGTTACAATAATATTATAGATGGGTTTATCAAGGAGGGTGCCATGAATTCTGCACTGGCTCTATATAGAGAAATGTGTGAAGGTGGAGTCTCTCCAAATGTTGTCACTTACACCAGCTTTGTTAATGGGTTTTGCAAAAGCAATCAAATTGATCTTGCTTTGCAAATGTGGAATGATATGAAAAAGAAGGGTATTAAATTGGATGTTACTGCATATTGTGCCCTCATTGATGGGTTTTGCAAAAGGCGAGACATGGGAACTGCCCGTAAACTTTTCTCAGAACTCCTTGAAGTTGGTTTATCTCCAAGTACAGCTGTTTACAGTAGCATGATTTGGGGCTTCCAGAATTTAAATAACATGGAAGCGGCTCTTGACTTGCACAAGAAGATGATAAGTGAAGGTATTCCCTGTGATTTGAAAGCATACACTACCCTAATCGATGGCTTGCTAAAAAGGGGTGAGTTACAAGTTGCAACAGATCTCTACTCAGAGATGCTTCAGAAGAAAATTGTACCTGATGTCAAGACATATACAGTTCTGATAAATGGCCTTTGTAACAAAGGACAACTAGAGAATGCACGCAAGATCTTGGAAGACATGAATAAGAGGAGTATGACTCCTAGTGTTCATATTTATAGTACTTTGATTGCTGGGAACTTCAAGGAGGGGAATTTGCAAGAGGCTTTTAGGTTGCATGATGAGATGCTTGACAGAGGCCTTGTACCTGATGACATTACTTATGATATTCTTGTAAACGGAAAGTTTGAAGGAGCAAATGCTCTTGTTGGAACTTCATGTGCCTAGATATTTTTGGTTATTGTTTCAACTTGCTTCAGGCCTGCCTTTGTTTCTCAGGTGAGAAATGTATTATCATCTGGACGATTGATTGTTGGAAGTCTTTCACATCTCCCTGGGAAAATATGTGCCAGATTTGACTTTTATCTTTAACATACCTCATAATTTTTTTTTTCTCGTCATAAGAATCATAACCTACAATAAGGCATCTCTGTATTGTGCAGCATGTCCCTTTTCAAGCACAGGGTGGTGAATTCAAATTTATGCTTCAGATTCAGATGTGAGGTGAGTTCTGAGGCGTTAGTGCATGCACTATGGTTTGGACATATGGGAGATAACACCTTTTGCTGATGCCCTTTCCGAAGGTGTTGTGGCATTGTTATAGATTTATTGGGGCAGGTTTGGTGTCTCTTGTCTGAGGAGGAGCTTTGTCAGTTCCCATTCATCAGCTGGTATTTTTGAGGTGAAAGGAACAATGTTCTGCATGGTCAGAATCCTCAGTGAACTTGCTATTCTTCTCCAGTGTGCCATGGATATTTAGGGTGACTGCTTTCATGCTTGCCATTCTCCCTCTCCCCCATATCCAGATCACATTGCCAGTGGAGAATCCCCACCCTTCGGGGTCATTAAACTGAACACCGATGCAGTGCCTCTTCGGGGTTGAGAGATGTTGGAGCAGTGGTTCTCCAACGGCGAGTTGATGGACGCTCTCCTTAAAAAAATTCAACTGAGTGTTTGGCTCTTGCGACAAAGTTGATGGCTATCCATGCAGGTTTCCAAAATAGTGAGCATTTTGTTTTTTGTTTTTTTTGGTCAATAGAGGAGCCCGATTGGCTTTAATCATCTGTATCTGTAATCATCTTCCTGTAACTGTTGCCCGTTGTAGTTAATAAAAGTCCAAAGTTGCTTATAATAAAAAATGTTTTGTTGCTGATCTTTTTTATTTTGTGTGGAATTTTATTGTCTGTGAATTGGAAGAACAAACAAAAACAATACAAGCAGAAGCAATTCATATTCGAAAAACCCCTCTCTCTGGTATTTTTGTGGTGCAAGAAAAATGGACAGAAACAATGCAATTATGGTAGTGATGTCTATCACTCTCAATTATTGTTCTTATTCCTGCAGCTAGAAATGCTTTATATTCTCAGAACCGTCACCGTCCTTGTCTTATTATCTCTTTGGCTGGCGTGGCACTGATTGCTCGGGCCATCATGATGACTTGACTCGAGGAAGAAGGGCAGAAACATGGGACTCAAACATGGAGCATGGCACATGGCCTGCGTCTCACAAACTTCCACCCAACATACCATAAGCGATCCAAACATGTATTTCTACCGCATCCAAAATGTTGATTTTTATGTTTTTTAGATTTTCTGCATTACAAGAACCTCTTTTGGGATTGTGTTCTTTCTCTTTGTATCTTGTATTTGCTATGTTTATCAGCGAATTTTACAATTTCACAAAAAAAGTTTATTTTTATTTTATTTTTTTATAATACAAGCGATAATCGAAATACAAAAGAGAGGTTTCATTACCATCTAACGGGTATAATAACCCATTAAAAATAAAACATTTACCAAATCCTTAGTGGCAATTAGGCAGTATTAAACAATCAGAAAACTTTTGGGGAAAAAGTACAATAAACAAAAACTTTGGGAGTAAATTTTAGCTGGATTAAAAGGTATGGGTCCTTTTCAGGTTGGGCTTTGTTTGGGCCATAGGTTATTGGCCAATCACAACAATCCTCAATCTGATTGGGGCCCACGGACCGCATTTTTTAGGCAAATACCAAAATTTAAACCGCACGATTGACGAGGCAGGCCCACGCCATGCAGGACCATTTTAAATTCGCCGACCAACAACAGCCGTCCGATGATGAGTAGATCATCTCGAGAAATCCAACAGCCCACGTTTAAATCTGGGCATCTTTTGAACGCCAAAGTTTGAATTAATTCCTCGGCTTTTCGAGACGAGGAGACGCTCCAGGCTTCCAACATGTGCCAAGGCGAATGGGAATGTTTCTCGCTCGCTTTAAATATCGTTCGTAAAATGGGTCTGTTTTAGCACTTAATCACGAGATTGCCCCTCTTGTTTTCGTCATCAACTTCAAATCAAATTAATCTCTGAATAATTTTGGAGCTTCTTGTGCTTGTACTTCTTCCAAGCTACTTTGTGGAAAATGGCGTGTGAATTTTAAGAATTGAAAATGTTATCTATAAGATTTCTGTCTTTGCAAGTAATATGTATTTTATGCAAGTTTCCAATCTTTTATTGGCTTTAGATGGTGTATGATTAACGCAAATATAGGGAGAAGCTTGAATTAATGCTTGTTTATCATCAATATTCAAAAGGGTATCAATTATAAGATAATCTAAAACATAGGCACGGTTGTTGAAGTTGTAGTTGAAATGTTGACATGAAACAATTGCAAATGAGAGTAATATTATTATATTAAATAATTTAACATATTATGCGGTAGATGATCGATTAATTTCTTCAACTAACACGAAAATTTTATTAAAGAAAATCTAAGATTTCAATAACCTAAACATAATTTCTTTTCCAAGTATCGAACTTCCCATGAAACTTCACATTTCACATGCATCGTGAATTCGTGTAATACAGCTTTATCTTCACATGTCTACAGTTTATGAGGACGACTAAAATGAAATCCCAAAAAAATGATTAGGAGAAAGCCACGTCTCGCGCAAAATCAGAGGCAATGGCACTCTCGTGGTTATCTCCACATCTCAGCCCATCCACACCATCTTCATAAATATTCCACTATAATATTAATTTCCTGATGCTTTGTTTTTGTTTCAAAAATCTGAATGCTTCCAAAACAGAGAAGGCGACTCACTGGCTATGTGATTCTTGTCAAGGCAATCACAAAATAATACAAAAATCAGCACCTGAACTTCAGCTAAAAAGAACTCACCTTGTCTCTCCCAAGCTCCTCAATTCCTCTCTTCTTCTGCTACTCTCTCTCTCCTGCAATCTTTGTGTTACTGAGCTACAGAGACGACCATGGAAGTGAGCGTGGAGTTGAGGGCACGAGAACGAAGCTTCGGGAAGGTGGTGAATGTGAATGACAGAGATGAAGAGCTCGCTTTGTTTCTCGAGATGCGAAGGCGCGAGAAGGACAAGGAAAAAAATACCAACTTTCTCCTCCGTCCTAACAAGAACGCTGATGAGCTCGATGCTATTGCTGCGCCTCTTGGTACGTCGTCGTTTGGGCTCTTATTGGTAGTTTCAAAAGTTTCGGTATTTGTTACTTTTTTTGCTTGTTTGGGCTGATATTGATGATGGGTTGTGCTTACTTTGTGCAGATTCTGATAACCGTGGAGGTTCAGAGGTTTCTAGGATTGTTGGACCTGTGGCGCCGCAGAGAAAGAGCCGAATGGATGAGTTTTTGAATTCAGAGAATGAGAAATCTGATTACGATTGGTGAGTATTAGTAAGTTCATGTCAAAGCTTAAAGCATTGATGATATGTTTGTTTATAACTGATTGAGTAATTTGGCCGTCTGATTAGGATGAACCATCTAATAACTTGTAGAATTGATGAAAAAACTTGTTTGTAACAGATGGGTTGCTAAATCAGGGGGTGTTCTGTTTCTAAGGGACTGTTTTTAAGAAAAGTTGATTAAGCCTGAATAGAGCAGGATTTCTTGTTCATTTTGTAGACTTTTATTTCTCACTCTAATCTCTATGCTTTGGTCTGGATTCTGGAATAATGATAATGTCATCTCACTTGTGGTATCGTAATTGGTAATCTCTTCTAATATCCAGGCTTCTTACTCCCCCTGCTACCCCACTTTTTCCATCCTTGGATTCGGAAGCACTGAAAACTGCGATCAGTCAGACTGAGGTTCCTAATGACCGTGTATCCGGTCCGAAATCTAGGGTGAGAACTCTCAACTCTAGCCAACCTGAGTTCTTAATATTTATAGGCCTGGTTTAATTTTGTAATATGTATGTGCAGCATTCCTACATTCGACTCATTGATCTTAAAATGATGATCTTCTATCCATAAAATCATAACATTTTAATGACTTGAATCTTCCCTCGCTTTTATGCCTGCCTAGTTAGAACTGCAGGTGTTCTATTAATTGTTTTGGGATTTTTGGTTCTACTTATCAAGTCATGAGTTGCAAATTTATGTTGTCATGTTGTCAATAACTTGGCCTGCAGCTAGCAAACATCAAACCAGAACCTACTTCAAGGGGCAATATAGCATCTAAGCATCCAACATTGACATCTGGTCTGAATTCTTCCAGTATTGGTAACAGAAGGCCCTCATCATCTGGAGGGCCAGCAGCTGCTCCTCGTAGATCTGCAACACCAACTGGACGGTCCTCATTACCTTCATCAACCAAGCCCTCAAGATCCTCCACCCCAAATTCACGAGCTACCTTGTCATCCGTTAAGCCTATGGCTTCTACAGTGAGGTCTTCAACTCCTTCTAGGTCCATTGCTCGTTCTTCTACACCAACTGCCAGACCTTCTGTACCAGCTTCCAAGTCAACATCAAGATCAGCAACACCAACCCATCGACCAAGTTCATCAATTGCAACTACCCTATCTGCTCCTTCTGGTCGATCTTCTTCAGCAACAAAGCCACGTCCCACAAGTTCAAAAAATCCCGTGCCATCACGTGGAAGTTCCCCAACAGTAAAACCTAGGCCTGTGAAATCATCTGAGATGCCTGGTTTCTCACTTGATGCTCCACCAAATTTAAGAACATCACTGCCACAAAGGCCGGCTTCAGCCTCTAGGGATCGGCCTGGAGCACCAAGTTTTAGGTCATCTTCGGTTATTGCTGGTAATTCTAATGGAAAACCAAGACAGCCATCACCTTCTAGTGGTCGGGCTTCATATGGTAGTGCCACTGCTAATGGGAACTCCCATCGAGTCATAAGCAGACCATCTTCCAATGACAGTGATGATGTAAACCCTGTACTTATTGGAACACAAATGGTTGAGAGAGTAGTAAACTCGAGGAAACTGGCACCACCTAAGCAAAATGACCACCACACTACTCAGAACAATTCTGCTGGGAAGTCTCTGTCCTCTGAAAGCTCTGGCTTTGGAAGAAACCTTTCAAAGAAGTCCTTTGATATGGCTATGAGGCACATGGTATGCATCGCTTTCCTTCTTCAAGTGCACATTGTTCACTTAATGCATAGCTAAGACCTTGTTCAGTGACCATAATGATATATGGGATAACATGCATAATGTTTGGCGTTCAGATCTTGCAATCCATTCAGTATTATCCAGCCTATGCTTGGTGTCCTTAACCAAAGAACTTTGTTCTTCCGAAGCAATTTTTAATTTAATTATGAAATTTGCTTATGCAGGATATAAGGCGAAGCATGACAGGTAATCTACGGCCAGTTTTGACGAATGTTCCGGCTTCCTCTGTGTACAGCGTCAGAACGAGACCAGCAAAAAGCAAAACTACTAGTGCTACGGACTCTCCCCTTGCTACATGCAGCAATGCCAGCTCCGAACCAAGTGTCAGCAATATTCCTGTTAGTTTAGAGGGGTGTGAAATTGAAGATGTTGATCTTGGAAGTGAGGGAGGAAACTCCTCCCCTGCAAGCCACCAAGGTAGGTGACCACTCATAGGACCATCGACCCCGGATTATTGGTTTCACATCCATCCTTGTCATTCTCCCATCATTATTATTTTACATGGGGGCCTACCTAGCACTATATTTAAGCCACAACTCATCCCCGAAAGGAGCTGATGGTAGAAGGCACACTATAATACTGTAAATGTTAGAGAGTTTGTGAGTGCATGTTTATTCTGAAGATCCTTGCTATGCTAGTCGAACAAAATATCAGGCGCCTTTGATGAACCACATTCTCTGTCATCAGTTAGGTTCTCATTAGCAATGATTTTGTATTGGATTTTTTTATGAATGAAAAGTTGAAGACCTCCTTCAGCATTTACAATTTGCTGCTCGCACTATGGAATTCAGTCTGATAGCATCTCTAGATAGTCTTTGGGTAAATGAAACTTCAAAAGATCAAAGATTACCCAACTTTGGGTTTCATTCTTCGTATTTTTATCATATTACACAGGACGTGCTATGTGGAGTTGCTTATGCATCTCAACAATAGATAACAAATTAAAAGTTCAAGGTGTTTAAAATGAAGATAATATTATTTGAGGTTCAGCAATTGAATGCTAGACATAGCAAATCAATTTGGATTCTGGAGATACAAACAAAAATACAAACCTTTGACAATCTAAACAGGTGTTTAACTATGTTCCACACAAATGGATGTCCCTGTCAAATGTCAACCTAATTTTCTTGTTATTCACCGACTGGTAAACGGTCACTGTTCTCTCTCATGTTCTAGTAATTCTTCCTCTTTGGACCGACTTTCTAATAAAGTAAAGAATCGGAAAAGTAGGATGAAGAAAACAATTTCGAAGTAAGAGAATGATTTACCTTCAAATCTTAGTAGCCAATTTCCTGGCTTCAAAATTCAAACTTCCAACTTTCTCTTTTTGCTACAGAGTTTAGAGACCACTGGTCCTAGAAAGAATGACATTGTTACATCTCTCTTTGAAATCTATGAATAAATAATATCACTTTGATGCTTTTGAGAATTTGCTCACACTTGCAGACGGCTGTCAATCATTATGTATATAAAACTCATAATGGAATTAATAACTTAATCTCCATTTTAAGATGTGGAGATTAATTCATTTTCCAACAAGTAATGATTAGGCAATTAATCTTTTTTATTTATGCGAAGTGGGAAGTTAGGTACAGATAGAGTGAAGAGCACATTCGTTCTAATTAACTTGACTAAGTTTATGTCTGCTATTAGCTATTTAATCTTTAAAATAAAAATAAATGGGTTGTGTGTTATATTATATAATATTCATAGCCCAGCAAAGAATAATAAAATAATGATTAGCCATATAATATAAATATAAGAATTACTTTTCTTTTATGAAAATCTTGGTTTCGGTAAGTTTGAAACCTCAGCTGGGTCTGTGACTCCTTACCTACCAGAGCCAGAAAAGACATAAAGAATGGAGGAGAAATGAGCAGATTAATCAACTTTGACTTTTAGCAATGTGAGCATAAGTCTCTCCCGAAGGCATCTAAGCGAGCCACAAACCCGCTTGATTTTTACTCTTCTAAGCTATAATCTTTCGTTTTCTTGTATATTGGGTAGGAAAATAATGGAAAGAAAAGAGGAAAACCAATGTCAGCATCAAAAACCGTCCTTGCCTTTCCACTTACTACTGTTAATAGCACACTTTTGACCTCTTCCAATTAACATATTCTGACTAAAATTCACTAACCCAATTCTTATTTCTGACACATTTGTTCATACGTAACATGGATTTTAAGCTTAACCATCTAATTTTTCACCTTTCATGCGCGTTCTGTGTGTATAAGATATTTGGGTTTAGGTTTTTGTTTATAACCCAACAGGCCCAGAAAAGCATACAAGACTGTTCTGGCATTTTCTCTGTTGAAGAAACAATCCAATTTGAGGTCAGGGTTCCAGATTCCACTGTAGTCTCACTTTTTTATGTGAATTTGTTCCTGGCTTTTTCAAATTTTGTTTTATAGATCTGAATTTTTTATATACTTTATTTCTGTTTTTTTTATTTTTATGTTTTTGCTCCTTTCTGTTTAGTGGATTACTGGGTTTTCGAGCTTGCTTTGGTGCCTGTGAGTACGGTTTAAGGTTTAAGAAGACATGTTGATAGGGGTTTAGGAAAGCTGAATTGTGAGTTGCAATGGTTTGTGGTTGCTTCGGCGGTGTGTTCAATAGGAGTAAAGAAGGGAATGCTTCCGGGTCGTCCGCCCAGGCACAAGGTAAGCAAATCACTATCACTTGGTTTTCTTAATAATTAATTACTAGCTGAACTCTTACATTGTAAAATAGTAAAGCGTAAAACGTACAATTTTTTGTGTCTTCCCTTTGTAGCATGGATTATCATTTGTAGTGTTCTGGTTCTTTATTAAATTTCAATATCAAATTCAGTTTTTTTTAAGTGGATGCAAATGGGTCATCTTAAATCTCTAGTTTGCACCTTTATACCATTTCAGTAGATAAGATAAACCGTTAAAATTCTGTGGGCAATGGGCGCAACGCTGCCAAAGTTCTGAGCTTGAAACATCTTTTTTTGTTGCATGTGAGAAGTGAGAATTCTCTCATCTAGCAGCAACACAAGCTTCCGTGGATGCAACATTCCTATCGTTCTTGTGTAACTTTTCGTGTTGTTGAACAGATGGTTCTGTCCAAGTTCGTTTTTCTTTCCTTGTGAAAGTCAGTAGGGAATTGGCAAGCTACAATGGAAAAGTTATCTTAGATTCGTATATCTTTGCGTTTAATTTTCTGCAAGACCCCTTTTTATGTTTTTGCCTCCACCTCTTTGACCATCTATTCGAGTAATGATTTTAGAAATAATATGAACCTTATATGAAAGAACAAAAATTTCTTTAGGGATTATTGTGTTAGGCTAGGTTATGTTGTCCGATACATGCATGCCATTAGATATTTTCTTATGGTCATTAATGTTTCTGAACTGGATAAATTGATCTCACAAGGGTTTTTATGTCTGTATGGTAATTAGGGATTACCACCAGCAATGTAAGGCTCTTTTCTTATAATTCATTGAGATCAGCTACTAGGAATTTTCATCCATCAAGCAGGATAGGAGGAGGAGGTTATGGAGTTGTCTATAGGGTGAGATCAATAAAGCTTTTTATTTGTGTAGTAGGCTAATATCGAGCTAGCATAAGTAGCAAATCTTGGACCGTTAAGTCTCTTTGTAAGGCCAGCATTAAAAGACTCCAAGTGAAAGCTTTCTAAAGGTCCAAGATTGACTACTATACAAGCACTGCTTTCCTGTTTCTTTCTTACACTGCTATATCATTTATGATTGCAGGGAGTTCTAAGAGACGGTACCCAAGTTGCAATCAAGTGTCTTTCTGCAGAATCTAAACAAGGAGCAAATGAATTTTTGACAGAGATTAACGTGATATCAAGTATGCGACATCCAAACCTTGTTGAGCTCATTGGTTGCTGCGTGGAGGACAATCATCGAATATTGGTATATGAATATCTGGAGAACAACAGTCTTGCAAGTTCTTTGCTTGGTAATTATTACAATATTGAAGTTTTTTGTTGTCTAAGATTTCATTATCCAAAACTTTTGATTGAAATGACATATGACCCTGCTTTTTCTTCCCTTTTATCTTATCCTCTTGGAAGTTTTTATCTCTTTTAAATGTTTGATTAAGTTTTTGGATTTGTTCAAAGATGTAATATTTCTCTTAAGGTAATGTTGCACCCTCTAATCTATCAAATTTTCAGTGTATGCTAAAATGCAACAACTATTCTGACAGGTTCAAGAAGTAAATATGTTTTTCTAGATTGGCCAAAGAGAGCTGCGATTTGCCTTGGTACAGCTACTGGTCTTGCATTTCTTCATGAGGAAGCTGAGCAACATATTGTCCATAGAGATATCAAGGCTAGCAATATACTTCTTGATGCAAATTTCCATCCTAAAATTGGAGATTTTGGGCTGGCAAAACTTTTTCCAGATAACGTCACTCATCTTAGTACTAGAGTGGCGGGAACAGAGTAAGCTTGGATTCCCTTAAACATTTCATTAAAATACAGCCTAGGCTATGTAGTTGTTCAGAAGTTTGTTTCTAAATGTGTTGTCTTGGGGGGTTATCTCAATAAATCAAATCATCAATATTAAGTAATAACTTCACATTCAATTTGGTATCGAGGTTTATAAAGTGGTTGCTCTTAAGCTGCCTGAAATTCAGTCAATAATCTTGTAGTGTAGAGGAGAGGATATTCCAATAGCCATTAGCAACTGATATATTATGGATGTTCTTTCTCCCATTTTCTCTATCTATTTGCCCCTCTACGCACTAACAATAATGTTCTGTGTCTGCAGGGGATATCTGGCCCCAGAATATGCACTTTTGGGACAGCTTACAAAGAAAGCAGATGTGTACAGTTTCGGGGTGGTCTTGCTTGAGATAATCAGTGGCAGAAGTAGTAGCAAGGCAGCCTTTGGGGAGCAACTGCAGGTTCTGGTCGAATGGGTATGCTTTTCTAGTAAATTACTTTGTGCTCAGCCAAAAAAATAAAGGTTCTTGGGTGATGAGGGGTCTTTTCTAGATTGACAAAATATGTTTGGTTCAGTTTTCTTACTAGAACCACATAATTGTTGATGCAATTTTTTACAAGTGTTATATTTTGAGTCTCACAATTATTTATATGCTTCTGCAGACATGGAAACTAAGAGAAGAAGAAAGGCTGCTGGAAATTGTTGATCCAGAATTGACTGCATATTCAGAGGCTGAGGTCATGCGGTTCATTAAGGTTGCCCTGTTCTGTACTCAAGGAGCCGCGCAACAAAGACCAACAATGAAGCAAGTGGTGGAAATGCTTTCCAAAGAGGTCCACATAAATGAGAATGCCCTGCTAGAGCCCCCAAAGCCAAGGGAGCAGGCATCCCGGAAGTTCGGCGGTCCCAGTTCGTCGGGTACATCATCGTCTCATTCAGGGAAACGCAAGCAATCATCGGCGAATCCCGACATAACTTCCACCCGCTCATTGATCTACGATGACACCGAAACACAAATGCTTCCCAGATGATCATTTCCAGGGTTTCATAATTATTTGCTCGAAGCTTGCAAAATTTGCAGCTTCTTGGCATCAAACAAAGGTTGTAGTACGCAAAGTGGTTGTTGATTTATTAAGTGAAAATAAAATGCATACTAATTTGAAAGAAATGATCATACCATACATTTCATTAAAACAAAAATTATTATTGAAGTTCCAAATTATGATCAACTCTAGGATCATCATACAAAATCAACAATCTCTAATCACAATTAACTCTTTCTAAACAGCAGCTACAGCAGCTTCATTAATCACAATTGCTTTAGCATCTTGTTTGGGTTGAGCTGTTGGTTCTGGTTTGGGCTTCATGTGCTGAGGGGGATTGTAATTAAGCTTCACAAGAATCTGACGCATTCTCGTGAGGTCGGTTGGCTTCCCAGGCTTTGACCCCTGAACCACAACCACGGAAGCCTTCTTCTCTTTGTCTTTGTCTCTCTTCTTCCCCCTCTTCTCTATCGCTGCCACCTCGCGAGGTATAAGCTCTGCGATTGCTTTCCAGTAATTTTTCTCAGCTTCTGCTTGAAATTTCTCTTGATTTTCCACAAACACCTTCTCGCTTTCTCTGTTCGACGCTTTCTTCTTCTCAACGCTGAGCTGACGCTTCCTGTAGAACTCCACCTTGTAAGCCTCTGCTTCTTCGATTATCCTCTGCAACTTCTCTTTCTCCTTCTTCTCCTTCTCCTCCAACTCAAGCACGTTTCGTCTGCGCATTCGGAAACAACTTTGATCAGTTTCAGCTCTTACATCACTATATCAATCAAAATTCAATAGAAACTGAGTCTACTCGCTCACCTCCACCACTCTTTCAGTGGGAAGCCCTCGTCCGGCTCCATCTCAGCCGGAGACGGCAACGACGGTCCGCCTTTGGAGAACATCGACGGCAGCGATTGAGTTCGCGGCACCGGATGAGAGCTGAACGCGTTGTCTCCGGCAAGGTATGGCTGGTTGGAGAAGATCGGCGACGAGTCGTTGACGGAGTCGGCGTCGAAGTTCGAGAACGAGTCGAATTGCTTGGACGCGAGCCGAGGATCGTAGCCCTTGTACCCGTCGTCGTCGAACGGGCGGGTCGACCCGGATCCGAACGATGACATGTTTTTTTAATAATAATCTCTCTCTCTCCGACCGTGGTCCTCCGCGCACCACGTCCCAGTGAATCTCTCCAGGTCCTCGTTTCGTATCTTTAAAAGCGCGGGGAATAGCGTTACGCTGCTGCCAAGCGCAGTAGATGCGGGCACGTGCTGAGTTTCCATTGGTTCACTAGGATACGATGTTCTGAAGTGCCACAGAAGAGTGACACGTGTGCTGGATTTGTTGCGTCTGAGAGCTCTGCTGATCTGTGCTTGGCGCCACATTTTGCTTTCCAGTCGACCAATCACCTAGAATGTACGTCAAATGCGTCACCGTTTGTTTTTACGCAAGTAATGTTCCGGTGAGAGCGGTCGCATTGGAGATCTATTCGTAATCAGGTTGATTTTGATTGACAAGCGGTGCGCCGGATCCAAAATAATGGAATTTTCATGTGGGATGTTATTGGGTCTTGTAAGGCCCAATTTAGTCCAAGGGGCCCATTTTACGACCCACTTATTATATATATATATATATATTTTTTTTTAGGATACCCAATGAATTTTTTATATCTGATAGTCCAAATTACTAAGGATGATTTTTGTTGACCAAAACATAATCTTTTCAGCCAATTATTGACCAAAATATTTAAACTAATATATTTATCTGTTTTAGGTTGGACTCTTTGTTGATTTCTTTTGTGTTTGAAATATAAAATTAAGTTTTTTAAAAATATAAATTATATACTGAATTTCAAATCCAAAGCGCTTTTAATTCTATCAAGTTCTTCTCTTATTTCCGTTAATTCGTTGCTTGACTCGTGATAAAATTTAATTATCTGTCCCGTAAAATTTAATTAAAATTTGTGCGTCTTGAGCCGAAAGATTCACACAAGTTCAATATCCTACCCATGATCCAACGGTCAATAGGCGGCGAACCAGAATCAATGGCCTTCCTCATATGACACGAGTACAAATTGTTACCCGCCAAGGGCATGACACGCAATCGCTGAGCAACGGCAATAGGTTCCGTACCAAATGGATATTTTGGTAATTTCTGAAAAATAACTGACCCCTTGCGCATATAAATACATATGGAGTCTCATTGTTTGAAACCGTAGGTAGAGAGAGGGAGAGGAGAGAGAGAGAGAGAAGAGAGAGCGAAGAGGTCTGAGAGTGAGAAGAGGAGGAGCAGAAAATAGAGAGCAAAACTGGAGAAATACTCCACAATTTTTCACAAAAAACCACCTGATTTCGTCAACATTTACGAATTGGCCCCAAACTTTTCCCGCTTTCGCTCTCAAATTGATCTAAATGAGCCGTTTAGGGTTTAAGTCCGTGGTCTTCCACGGCGACCTGTGTTTGGGAGAACTGGATGCTATTCCGGTGAAGGACCAGAAGTTCCAGTTCCCAAACAATGAGATTCGAATCAACCGCATATCGCAACAAAGCGAACGATGTCCTCCTCTCTCAATTCTCCAAACGATTTCGTCATTTTCGGTTCGATGCAAGCTCGAATCGACCTCCCCTGTTGAACAGCCCCATTTGATCAATCTTCACGCCTGCTGCTTCTACGAGTTCAAGGTCCCACTCAATTGCTCCGCTTTCCCATTTTTAGCCTTTTGTTTATTTAAATTTTTATAGTTTGAGTTTTCCGTTTGGTTCCCGAGAAAATGTACCGCCAGCATAGAAAAACAATCCGAAGTTTCGTCGTATTCATTGATTTTCTAAACGCTTAGTTAACTGGGATAGTAAAGCTAGCTCAGTTAATATCTTAATTGAGGAGGAATATGCTCTAGGTTTTCTTTTTTATTTTCTCGCTAATCAAGACGAGTGTAATAATGCGGTGTTTTGATTTTTTTATGCAGACTGCGGTTGTAGTGGTTGGTGGTGAAGAGATTCACTTGGTGGCAATGCCGAGTAAGCAGAAGAAGTTTCCATGCTTTTGGTGCTATGCGGTTCCTGTAGGTCTGTACAGTGCTTCACTACGAATGCTGAATCTAAGGTGTCTCTCAATTGTGTTTGATCTCGACGAGACGCTGATTGTTGCCAACACCATGAAGTCTTTTGATGATAGAATTGAGGCCTTACGAAGCTGGATTGCACGCGAGAGTGACATGGTGAGAATAGCTGGAATGTCTGCTGAAATGAAGCGGTACATGGACGATCGGTGGCTGTTGAAGCAGTACATAGATAATGATTGTGTGGTGGATAATGGAAAGGTGTACAAGGTTCAACAGGAGGATGTTCCTCCGCTGTCTGATAACCACGAGAAAATTGTTCGGCCTATCATTAGATTGCCAGATAAGAACATTGTGCTCACTCGCATCAATCCCGAGGTTTGGAAGATCTTCTATTCATTCTTGTTAGTTTATTTATGTTTTGGTTGGTTTCCTTTTTGGATTGGTAAGTGGAGAAGTTTAGAATGACGGAATGCAATTCATTATACAAAATGCTTACTACTGAAGACAAAAATGTTGCAATGGGGTTAAGATGGATTCAATAGCTTGATTACATTTTCTGTAACAATTCGTCCATTAGCTTTCATAACTAGTACTTGTGAAGACCAACCCAATCAAAAAGATATGAAAAGGACGTAGTTTGTCCTTAAGCAGAGACAGTTCGGGTGCATGTTGCTGTTGCATAATGTTGTTTGCACAACCAAGTATTGCGTTTTTGCATTTGGGTGGGCTGCTTAGGTTTTCTGAACATCTGCAGTGTATTTAACAACATTTGTTTGGCCAATTGTCAATCATTTGAGGCATGCATTAATTTTTACTGAGCGTTCTTTATTCTGCCTTCTTTGCAAAATTCATTGTCATTTGGATTAGTCAGGAACTTGTACAGTATTGGACTAATTATCTTCTTACAACAATATAGAATGATGGATAGGTAGCTGCATTTTATGAGATATATTTGATTCCATTGATTCCAGTGTGCAGAAGGGTACGATATAATATCACTTTTTAATGCAGATTCGTGATACCAGCGTGCTTGTGAGGTTACGACCTGCGTGGGAAGATTTGAGAAGTTATTTAACTGCAAAAGGACGCAAGCGGTTTGAAGTTTATGTCTGTACCATGGCTGAAAGGGATTATGCCTTAGAAATGTGGAGGCTTCTTGATCCAGAGTCACACCTAATAGGTTCAAAGCAACTTCTGGACCGTGTTGTTTGTGTCAAAACAGGTAAGCATTCAAACATGATGGTAACTAACAGTAAGAAATTGAAGTTTCCGGTGATGGTATAACCAGTAGAAGCTGTTGCTTAAATAGTTGCTTTAGCACATCGGTTCTAACCCTCATGATTCTGGACTTATCAGGCTCCAGGAAATCTTTACTCAATGTCTTTCAACATGGAGTGTGCCATCCAAAGATGGCAATGGTAATTGATGACCGTTCAAAGGTTTGGGAAGATAATGATCAATCTCGAGTTCATGTAGTTCCAGCATTCACTCCTTATTATGCTCCTCAAGCAGAGGTGCTAAATCTGTCTTCCTAAGATTTGTCTTGATGAAAGCTTGTTTTTGTTTTCATAAGATTCTTAGTTTGACAAGTTCCTTTTCTTTTCCTTACCTTTTATTTTACAGACAGCAAGTCCCGTTCCCGTCCTCTGTGTTGCAAGAAATGTTGCATGCAATGTCAGAGGTTGTTTTTTCAAGTAAGATAGGTTAATGCTATGTGGTTAATTTAATAATAAGTTCAGTGGGAATTGTCTTTGTAATTGATTTTCTCCTTTGCAATGCCATTGTTTCCAGAGAGTTTGATGAGATTTTACTGCGAAGAATTTCTGAAGTTTTTTATGAAGATGAGGTGGTAAATTTACCTCCTGCTCCTGATGTGAGCAATTACTTGATGTCTGAGGTATGTGAATTAAAAATATTCGATTTTTATATCAATTGAATGAAACTTTGTTTCCATGTCTATTCTTTTATGGTGTCGTCCTGGTGTTTTGAATTACAGGATGCTGGTTTGGCAACCAATGGAAATGTTAATGCTCCTGTTAGTGAAGGAATGAATGGCGGTGAAGTTGCAAGGAGAATAAACCAATCTGTAAGCTTTTCCTCTGTATGGCTTCTGTTATCTTTCATCTGATGTCAGAAAATGAGTGCAGGGGAAAAATTTTGTGTCTTTAAATTAGAGAATTGGCATGTTGTGTGCATGTGTCATGATGATAATTTATCGTTCATATTTTGAACAATTATATTTTTCAGGATGACAAGTTTGGTACAGACTCAGTGGCTCATTCTCTGAAAAATCATGCTGAGGCAAGATCTGACAACTCTCCGGCACCTGTTGCAATTCTTCCCAATGTCGTTGGTGCAGCATCTTCGAGGCCAGTCATGCCTTCTCAGAGTATGAGCTTCATCCCAAGATATTGGTTTTGAAAGTATTTCGTGGTGTTATACTGCCTAGCTTTTATACTAAGTTATCTCCAATTATGCCTTAGAACCTGGTTTGCTCGGACCTCCTGTTAGACGAGACAGCTTTTCTGATCGTGACTATGAAATGAAGAGAGGACTCCTTGGTACAAATCCTGGTCTAGATATGAGAAATCAAACCTCTGCTGAACTCCCGCATCTATCTAGGATACCTGCACAAATGCCAGCATCATCAATACATGCACAAGGGGGATGGTTGGTGGATGACGATAACAATAGAGGACCTCCGAGTAATCGACCTTCTGGGTTTGTTCAGCCGCCTGACATCATAAAGTCTGAAAAGCTAGTTCACCAGAATCCTTTTAGTCCTGCTACACCAAGTTCTACTCCCAGTGGTCCGAGTAATCGACCTTCTGGGTTTGTTCAACCGCCTGACATCATAAAATCTGAAAAGCTAGTTCACCAGAATCCTTTTAGTCCTGCTACACCAAGTTCTACTCCCAGTGGTTTGCTCTCACACAAATCTGATGTGAAAAGGGAAGAGGTATGTTCAGAATTCTTTGAAATTCATTTTAGAATCACTCGCTGGTTTTGACAATCTTAATTAAGGTGTTAATAAGCACTCTGAAAATGTCTCGGTGGTCAAAATCTCTCTATTTGCAGGTATGCTCTGGACAAGATTTACAAAAACAAAATCTTCCTCCTCCAAGTCAGCTATCAGGTAAGTTAATTTATCACATGGTACAAGAGCTTGTACGCACAAGAATCGGGCATCTTCTTTTGATGACTCTACCTCCGGTCTTTTTGTGCAGAGGCTGGTGCATCCCAGAATCAGGCATCTTCTTTTAATAGAGAATCTCAATTAGAATCTGCAAAAGTGAACCTCCTGCCGTCCCCTTTATCTATTGGAGTGCTGCAGGAAATTGGACGAAGATGCAGCTCAAAGGTAGAATTAGCTTGAGTTTTATACCCTCCCCCTATCTCTCTCTCTCTCTCTCTCTCTCTCTCTCTCTCTCTCTCTCTCTCTCTAATTTTTCCTATTGGAGTTTATGATGTTGTGGCCTGTTGCCCAGGTTGAGTTCAGGTCTGTTGTAAGCACCAGTAATGATTTGCAGTTCTCTGTTGAGGTCAGTGAACTTCCCTTCTATACGCCATGTATATTCATTTGTATTTTGGCAATGTTTTCTACTTAACTTCACAGCTGTTGTACTGTCTTTTGAAGGATGTATGCTCAGCTTTTACGAAGATTTTGGTAAAATGATTAAATTATCACCAACAGATGCTTTGAACTTAAACTTGTCTTAAAGGGTGGTGCGTCTGAATATAAGCTGACCCTAATTTTCAATTATTTCTTTCTTTAGCAGAACAAATCAATAATAGGCTGGTGACGAAAAAAAAAAGAGTTCATTTTCTTGGTTTGGTGGAATGAATAGAGCAAACATGGAAATGATTTGAAACTCCATATCTTAATTTTTTTTGTTTATACATTTTTCATTTGTCTTCTCTATTTCGAGGAACTATCTTGTATCAATACTAGACTCTAACATGCTCATTGTTAACCTTTGTTTCTAAAGGTTCTCTTCACTGGAGAGAAGATTGGTTTTGGAATGGGTAGGACGAGGAAGGACGCTCAACAACAGGCTGCTGAGAATGCTCTTCACAGCTTGGCTGGTAACATTATTCTTTGACCAAAATTATATTTTTCCCTGCAATTTTCTGAGATGCTTTCATTTGTATTTGTTAGTGGTTTGAAATATGATAGCCAAACATATATAAAGAAAAATGATGTGCTGAGCGGAATTGCAGATAAATATGTAGCGTATCTCGCACCTCGTTCTGGAGCTGTGGACAGAGATATTGATAAAGTCTCGGTCGGGAATGAAAATGGATTTGTATTGGACATCGTCGGTCCTGAATTGACTGAGCTGCTAAGGGAAGATGGAATGCCTAAAGAAAGCACTTCTGAGGTGGGGATTTTTGATCATGCTTTCAGTAGTTGATTTGATTTTCTATGTTCAAAAACATAGGTGATGCTTGGATAAAGGGTATGTGGGCAAGACATTTCCAGATGTGGGGCAGTGGTTTTTTACAAGGAAAACCACTCCTATTTTTGAATTTTGCATCTCACGAAGATGTGATGGCTAAAACACTGAAAGCGGAGTGAGCTGGCTTCATGTGTGCTACTGCTGCCTTAGAGGCTCCATTAATTCCTGTTTTGAAAGGTACGGGCTTGGTTGTCAGTCCCTCATTTCTACCCATTATCCAAGTATTCCTATGTACTTGATTTAGCTATGTTCTTTTCTTAACCTGTAAGAATAATAATTATTCAGTACCTTCCAATTGGATAAGCATACTAATTAGGGTTTATCTTTTCCTCTCGACCTTTTGTTTTCCCACTGTATTGCTTCTAGTTGACTTTTAAACTTCTCACAGATTCCCTTTTCTTCCCGATATATATTCCGGATCTAACTTGAGCAATGCGGTGAAACTCTCTTTTTTCTTCCTTTGAGAGTGAAGCTTCTGAACCATGAATCGCTCCTTTCTTTTTCTGGAATAGTATAGCTCCATCTAATACGTGAACATAATAACCTTTGTGTTGAATATCCTGATTAAAACCCACGTGTTCAATACCAATATACAGGCTGCTGAAGTTGAACCTGGAAGTACTTATATTACGGTGAGTCAGCAAGTTCAAAAGCGTGCAAGTTCTCCAAGGTAACATGGTACTTTCTTTTTACCCTTTTTGAATCGAGCCTTATCCAAAAAACCATGTGGAATTTTGAAGGGTTCTTGGTTGGATCGAAAAAATCTGGCCAACTCATGTTTTATGTTAAACTTCGGCTCCTTTCTTCTTTTTTGTTTGTTTTTAGATGTCTTCTTATGTATCTGTATGATTGGTGAATAGTACAAAATCATGATTTTAATTCATATGGCACCTGTCTTGAATAATAAAAGGCTTTATGAGTTCAATGTTTCTAAATCGTGAATATGTCAGTTTTCCACGTTCTTATTTTAGTTACCATCTATCTGCAGATTGCTACAGTCTCTTCCAAATAAACGATTAAAGGAAGAAATATTGCATGGCTCACAAAGTTTATCATCTTCACGGCCGCAGAAGAATGTACCTTCAGACAAACCTTGACACTAAAGTTATATTAATCAAGGCTTCCACTAGTGCATTCTTCCCCCTCCATTGAGAAATGAAACGATGGTCTCGGCGAGGTCCTGTGGCTCCATCTCTACCCAGCATCCAGATTTTGTAACTAGTCAGTAGTTTTGGGAAACCAAAGGAACGAAAAAGGAAAAGGAGATGGGTCGGCATTTACGGCAATGGATATTACCAAGGTGAATATGTGTAATTTTGTCTGTGGAAAGGTGGGCTATTTTTTTGACATCTTGCCCCATCTTTTCTCGCTTACAGAATGGAAAACTGAGGTTGGAGATGTTTATATCTCTGATTCATCAGGTCATCTTGGCTTTCACATGAATATATAGTTATATGCTTTTTAACCCTTTGAAACTTTAGCGTAAATTAGAATGAATACAAGGGTTTCTGCATGGAAAGTGAAATTTGAAACCGTCTTGTTCCGGAAACAAAGTTCAGATTCTAATATCATGATCTGTCCATCCTTGTTTCAAATAACACACCCAGGATATTGTGAAGTTGAAAACACAAAGAGGATTTACGGGTTTGGTCAGAAAGCCTGATGCAATATTGGAGGAAGTTGCTTAATTTATTTCCATCACGCAATTATTTGATTGTAAATCTGGTCCAATAACAAAGTTGGTGGACAAAGATAAAGAATTAATATGATACGTTAATGAACAAAGACAAAGAAAAATAAAGAATTAATATGATACGTTAATGAACAAAGACAGAAAAATAGTAAGTGGGGAAGGTAGTTAGCGTTTCTCTTAAATAAATTTGTTGCGCCAAAGTAAATAAATTGTGTTTTTCGAAAATGTATTTTTTTTCCTCATTTCTTCATATGGTATCAGATACAGGTAGACTGGAATGCAAGGAAGAAAATAAAATATGGAGTAGGAAAGTAGTGAAATTTGCTTCATTCGACCCAAAAGATAAACTATAAAGATCTGGCTTCAGAATCTCAGATTGACAAAAAAGGGCATATACAAATCTAGCTGTAACGGTTGAAATTATAAATCTCAACAGTCGAGTGCTTATATTTTAACAAGATACCGACCTCGAAATGAGGCAAAAAAAGCACCCAAATGCCGTACGTTGTGGGCAATGTTTGATAATGAACACCAAGCTCTCGGTACTTGGCTTGGAATTTGGAATTGAGCATTTTCATTCTTCCCGGTGGTTCGTTCTGCAACTCCCACCTTATAATTATGTCTTACCCTAATTTCATGACAACGTTAGAAAGAAGCAATCAAATCCTTATTCAATTAGCATCATGAAGAAACTTTACAAAACTTTGTTGTATCTGGTACAAATTCTCCTCCCACATATCATGACAGAATTGATATGTCCTGGTATGCATATGTCAGACCAAAAAAATACAAAACCTGAGAGCACTCTTACATCCTAAGAAAGCAGCAATACTACTAGTTTGAAAACAACCAAGTTCATATGTACTACATATACAATAATTGCTACCCTCTCCCCTGTCCTCTTTGCGGGCCACCAGAAAACTTCAGCAACAAAGCAGGAGAGTCACAGCCTTAAATGGATTCAAGAAATTCCTTCCCAGGTTTTCTACAAGGTCGATAGTACTAAAGCAATCGGAAATTATTCAGAAATTTCTGCAGCATTTTACGACCCCATTGTACGTCATTGTCTAAGACATTATCGTTGATTGGCTCTGAGTCAGACTGGTCTGCCCATTTAGCAGGGTGATGCATTTGGTTGAGTTGATCGTCATCAGACTTCTCTTTGTTATCGTTGATCATGGCATTTGTTTCTTCTTGAGGTGGGTCATTGTGCAAGACGCTACCGTTGGCTGACTCTGAGTTGGAATGTTCTGCATTTTTAGCAGGGCTTTGCTCAAGTTCATCGTCGAAACTCTGTACATTATCCTTGATGATAGCAGTTGTTTCTGCTTGAGGTGGGTCACTGTATAGCTCTTGCTTCAAGTCTAGCTGAATCTATTGGTTTGAGTACATGAAAAGTAACAGAAAAGAGGACATCAACAATAGCATTAACAAGAAGGACGAACAGCTATATCAAAATCTGTTGTTGAGAACAATACATAACCTTAGGCATAACACTAATCACAAACGATCTGCAATAGTATTGGTGAATGATTATAGGTACGACAACATCCGCATGATTTAGCAATAGGGTTCCTGTATACTGAATATTTGACTATGGAAATGCTCAAGGATTACCAGCAGAAAACAAATAAATGAAATGCTTGATAGAGCAATCAGTGTCACATTTTGACAGCGGATAGTTCAGTTTTAATCACACAGCACAAATTTGATTTGCACTAGGAGAAAACTTGCTTGTGGTTTCTATTGCTTAAACTGCTGCAGCATACAAATTTTATTACAACAATATAGTGTGAAGATGTTCAACTTGTTGACAGCTGATTGTAAGGAACAAAACGTTTCTAATCTTTTAGTTGGATTGATGAAATCAAATAGATACCTTGCCATACATCATCTTCTTGAACTTTTCTCCATACAAACATAGATTCCAAAAACATACAAGATGGAACCAAAAACTATTTGAAAGTAAAGAATCTCCTATAGTCCTGGACAACTCGAGGTTTACGGAAATGGAATGGAGTGTTATTTCAGGCTAAGGTAAAAGTAGTAGAAGACACAGAAAGAAAAAGAACTTCACTCTCATCAAGCAGTTACCTCTGGCATCTTAAGATCCTTAGCTTCGAAGGCTCCAACTGAGCCATCATCAAAAGACATCTGTTTCTCAACCTTCTCTTTCTTTGTTTCTTCAGTTGGAATAGCTGGTGAAGGAGTCAAGCCAGGTACCAGAACATGACCTTCTTCATAGTTGATTAGGCTTCCCTCAATGTGAGTGCTTGAAAGGTTCCTTACTGTTGCAGCTCTGCCATTATTGCCAAAAATGTTGTCTGCCACCAACAACTCCTTATTGGAGATGGCTGCACAGTCCTCACTTGGAAAAATAACTCTCTCTTCGTCAACCACTTTAGTTCTTGCAGCAATTTGTTCCTCGCATGGTTCCATATATGACTTTGGCCATTTTGGGGTTACATTCTCTGCAACAGTAGTTTTGGGTTCCTCTTGTGAAGGAGAAACTTTATCAGCAACAATTTGTTCCTTCCATGGTTCCGCCAATGGTTTCTCCGCTAGATCAGTGCTACTATCAGCAATGGTTGGTTCCTTGGTGATATTCAAAGCCAGTTCTTCTGGAAGAGTCAGGTTCTCAGCTACAATCGACATATCTGAGTTAACATTAGAACCAACACTTTGATTAGCTTGATTTTCCTCTATTATTTTCTGAAGTTCAGCATCTGCCCAATCTTCACAAACAGTGATTGTGTTCTTCGTTTCCCAGGTCTGGAAAATTCGATCTGGGCCAGGCTGCCACAAGATATTCCCTGTGATTTCTTTGAGTATGAACTTGAACTGGACCGATTTCCCAACTGGTATATCCTGATTAAACACAAACATATCAAAATCCAAACCCGGTCTTCACTTAACAAAAAAAAAATTCACTTCTTGGTAGATTTTTACTCACCAGCTCAACAGTCCACACATTCCCATCTGACCAGTTCATCGGTATTGCGCTTGAAGGGTCCCACAAACCGAACATAGGATCATCCCCTACTATGAGGAACTGCTGCCCAAACGAGCACTCTTTCTGCAACTGGAATTTGACATGAATAGTTTTTGTATGATCTGCACAACATGGAATACTTTTAGTGAGACAAAAATGCAGAATTTTTTTATTATTAAAAAAAAAGCAAAAAAAAAAAAGAAAAAGACAAAGGACTTACGTGTTTCTTGGATTTGATCATCTGTCCCCTCCAATTCAGTCTGCATAGAGAATGCTCAAAAATCAGATTGACTATTTCAGTACAAGTAGTACTCAGATTAATACATTGTCTTCTTGGATAATGATTAAAATCCGAATGAAAGAAAAAAAGCAAATTTTGTAAATCATCTTTTTCCTGTATCTTCCCATTACATTGCATGATTCTATCTCTATGAAACAAAGCTTCCAGAACAAGACGAACGCGTATAAAGGTTTTTGTAAATCATCTTTTTCCTGTATCTTCCCATTACATTGCATGATTCTATCTCTATGACACAAAGCTTCCAGAACAAGACGAACGCGTATAAAGGTTCTCTTATACGTTTCTTGATCTTGAAAACATACATAAATAAACGAAAAGAAGAAACAAACAAAAACTAGTGGTGAAAAGTTCAAACTCAGTGTCGTGCAAAAGTATCAAGATTAACATCTCATATGATTGCCTAAGCTTCAATCCTTCACAAAAGCGCCCATTAAAAATATATTCAAGAATCAAACAGAACAAAAAGAAGAAGAAAAGTTGAGAATCTAGCAGTACCCTCTTCAGCCCCAACCCAAAGCAAGATTCCAAAACTTTCTCCGCAACAGAAAAAGAAAAGGGTGATCATAAAAGCAGAGAAAAAATATACCATATTCTAGAAACAGAAACAGAGAAAACAAAAGGCAAAACTTTTTCAAAAATCAAGAAATGAAATCATGAAGGTGCAGACAGATGAAGAAGGAGACCTGGGTTTTTGATGAGAGACAAATGACTGGCTTGACTGGCTTGACAGGCTTGCTCTGTTGCAGAAAACACACCAAATTCAAGAACCGAAAATCCACACTTCTCTTAGGCCTAAGAAAACAAGCTTCAAGCCTGTGAACAAAGGCATTCTTCTCTCTGTCCCAGTGCTTGTCCACGACCACCCTCGAACTCGGGCTCACCAGGGTCTTCATAACTCGGTCACTGAAACAACTCGAATTGTAATCAAAGTTGGTTGCTTTCGATTTCCACAGAGAGAGAGAGAGAGAGAGGGGGTAAAGAGAGAAGTTTTTGTTTGCTTGTATGGGTCTCTATCACTTTTTCTCTTGGCTAATTTCGTTGAGTGAAGGGTCGACATTTAGTGTTGTTGTATATATAGTGGTGGGGCCCTTCATGGGGATAAAGAATTCGGATCCGATTCCACGTGGCTTTGGGACACGTCATCACTATTTGGGGTTGAGTTGAATCTGACTTTTACCCCAACGTGAGAATCTCAACCAACCATTTTTCAGGTTTTACAGTTCATCATAGGGACATGATTCAAAGCAAATCATGGAGAGAAAGATAATGTGAAGATGTGGTCTTCAACATCATATACTCCGTAATCACTGCTTGTTTCAATCTCACAATCTCAGCCCTTAATCCGTTTTAGTGCCAATAATAACCACTAAAAGTGGCAAATGTTGCGTTTTCTGCTTTAATTGCTTAAAACTAGTAGTAATATACGCGATGCATGTAACTTGCTTAAAACTAGTAATAATTTGCGTGATGTACTTAGTATTACGTATCAGCAATTATATCATTCTTATTCATAGATTTGTTTTATAACTTTGTCTTCAAGGTTTATTAGCCTCTTTATAAGAGATTTTACGCCTGCGAGAGGTTTTTTTATTTAAAATTTAAAATTAATTTTAAAATTTAAAAAAATAATGGATAGTTGTGTTGATCATATTTAAACATCTCTGAGTTCCTAATTTCTATTTTAAATTTTGTTCATTGGGTGAATAGTCTCTTTAAGAATATACTATTGGAAGAAAAAAAAAGGTTCTAGAGTTATATTTGTTTTCTTTTCTTTTTCTCAAATATAATAAAGATACAAAATGAGATTTAAAACGGGAATTTGTAAACAAAAAGAAAAGTTACACATTAATTTATAATTATATATATTTCAGATAATGAAGAAAACTTCCAAAGCTCATCCCTGTATCACCTCATGGCCAATGGGTAAATAAGGTCTTTACATGATCAAACCTACAATCAGTCTGAAATTCATTTTGATGGTTGGAGTAAACGCTGGACGGTGATGGTGTCACGTGGCCCTTCTGTTCTGATGGTCATTTATTGCTCATTTAGTATATTTACACTTTACATTGATTTAAAAAAAAGAAAAAGAAAAAGGAACTGGGCCTTGGTTTGCGCCTGGGTTACCGTGTATCAAAGACCCGAGAAAATGAAAATAGCAGTTTGTCGATCTGGTTCTTGGGTTGGGTGAATATTTAAATTTGGGTCGGCTTTTAGACATTGTGACTTGTGCACTCTGCGCTTGAAGCTGAGGTAACTTTCTTACCCCAGTCAATGGAGAAAGTATTTTCTTATGGTTATGGATGGCTACAAGCGAAAGCTTCATGTGCAGTGAGTTTCATTTCATGCATCTTATCTTAGCATCAAGATTCAAAAGGGTCCACTTCTCTTTCTTGGCCCACAAGTTTATACTCAACGCAATTGACCAAAGCAGCCTTCTGGCCCTAGTATTCAAAGCCCATATAGCCCAATAGCAGACTTCATGAGAAAAACATATAGGCCTAAATCAATTATGAGCTTGTCTAGATTCAGCGTGCATTATAAATGGCCGGTTGACCAGTACTATTTAGTCGGTCGATTGGCCACTTACAATGCACACTGAATCCACACAATAATACCACTTACAGTGCACACTGAATCCACACGATAATATGAGCATGAGAGGATTTCTAAATCAACACATGCCCCCAACAATTCCAAAATTCTGAGTACTTTCATCTTATATCCAAACAAACAAGGTTGAGGTTTTAAATTACTAGAACACAGTCAAGGAGCAGTGGAGCTTAATAATTTAAACAGCTTGATTTGTACTTGTACTCACACACCGCCAAGAATTGTCCTTTCTCAACCTTAGTCCACTGCAACTAAAAGCTAAAACTAATGCACCTTATTGAAAGTGTGAACCTGCATAAGTTAATCAATACCCACGGGCACCCTTCTATCTATTAAGCTTCAAACACAGCATACCATACTGCAGATTCTGGTCAATTGGTCTTTGATTTCACACTTGGAAGACAAAATATATTTGGTCCACTACGCCATAGAGGCATCTTTCCCCCTGCATTTATTAAAAAATGTTGCACACTATATAGTATATACAATATGAATTTTGCTAAGATTGATCGTGCATGCGTGAATTGATTCTAATCGTTGATGCTTTATGAGTACCATAAACGTCAGCGTGTACGACTCACCTTAACAGGGCTCCTACAAGAGTAATAATTTTGTTTTTGGCCCGAAGAAGATTGATGATTGATGGCTACGCAAGTAAACTAGTGAGCCAATAAGATAGAGTTTTGACTTCACCAAACTCTGCTGCATATAAGACACTCATAAAGTCCAATCTCCCTTCTCCATTGATCAAAAAGAAAAAAGAACGCCCCAATTTGCCACTAAAATACGGACCAACTTGCATTGCTAAGCCAAAAGGCAAAGAGTCTTTATTTAAGAATCCCTCCAAAAAACAGACATGCCCATACCTCTTAAACCTATATAGCTTCTTTCTCCCAATCCAATTATCTTCTCAGAAGAGTCAGAACCAGCAATGGCATATCTCCCAATTTTCTTCCATCTGTTTGTCCTACATTTGTTCATAATCACCTTGTTGCATTCACCATTTCCCACTTTTGCCGCTGCATGCACCTGTTCCAATGGAATTGAGACTGATAGGCTTGCCTTGCTCGCCATCAAAGCTCAAGTAATCAAGGACCCCCATGGCATTTTGAGCTCATGGAACGATTCACTCCATTGCTGCAACTGGACAGGTGTCACTTGTGGTTAGGGGTGGTTGCGGTTCGGTAACTGCGAATTTTTACTCAAACCGCAAACCGACCGACTATTTGCGGTTTGGTGATTTTTGAAACCGCAAACCGACCGCGTTTTGCGGTTTACCGCATTGCGGTAAACCGCAAAAATGCGGTCGGTTACCTTGAATTTGCGGTTTAAAACCGCAAATTCTCAAGCATTCACAAAAATATAAATTTACAACCTAAATAAATAAATACATAACCTCAATTTCTCAAGCATATATAAATTCACAATCGATTTCAATTCTCAAGCATTCACAACCTAAGAAAATTAAAGTTACAATTCCAAACATTCCAATTAAAGTTAAACTTCTCAAGCATTCCAATTCCAAATCCTTTAAAGTTACAAACCAAAAGCAAAATGAATTAAAGTTACAACCAAAAAGAAAAATCCAATTCAAAGTTAATTAAAGTTACAAACTAAAAGGAAAAATGCAATGCACCAATGTTACAAACTCAAGTGTTGGTATATACTTTGCGGTTTGCGGTAACCGCAAATTTTGAAAATCAAATACCGCAACCGCAACTGCAACCGCAAATGCGGTTCGGTTCTTAATACCGCGATTGCGGTTCGGTTTACCGCGATTGCGGTTTTATTGCGGTAAAATATCGGTTGGTTTTTGCGGTTTTTCGGTTTTTCGGTTTAAAATGCCACCCCTACTTAGTATTGCTGTGATTTAAAAAAAAGAATATTTTTGCTGTGTTGCGAAATAAATAGTTGTGAAGTGAAGCAGTAAAATGTTTGATAATTTTTTTTTTATAGAAATAGTATGATAGTGTATAATGACAATAAAGAGCATCATGATAAATTATTTTTTAAAAAAAGGCTAAAATTATCATCTGTATATATAAAGTAAAAGAGAGAGAATGGTAAAACATTAAAAATACCAGAAAATGTCATTGGTTAATGCAAACATTAAGAATTGAAATTATTAAATAAATGAGGATAATATGGTAAATTCACACTTTTTCATATTAAAAAAATTAAAATTAAAAGAAAAATCAGATAATAGATCATTTTTTTATGGAACACAACTATCCATTATCTTTTTTAATTCTAAAATAAATTAATTTTTTTTTTTTAAAAACCTGCGAAAGTGCGTGTGCGGGAGAGGCTAATGAAAAATGAAAAATGTATACCATAAACAGAATGTAAAATTATTCTCTTATAGAATAGGTGCATTTTTGGTCACCACATTAACCAGGTATGCTCACCACCACCTTTAAATGGTGACATTTGTCCCATTGTTAACCTTGGTTAACTTTTATGAGAGAATTTTTAAAAATAAATTAAAAGGGGCCCATAGCCCTTCTCCCCCCCTTTTTTTTTTTTTTTTTTCCCCCTTCTTTTCTTTCTTTCAGCCTCCCCCGACCCTTCCTCTTCCTCATTTTGTATCTCCCCGGCTCTTATACTCTTTGCAAAAATATAAATGATTATTTACTCTCAAGAAGAGATTGGAAAGCACTCAAGTTAAAACAACTCAACACTACTTTTTTTTTTTTCATTTCCAGAAACCACCATAGGCGGCGACCTTCACCCATTTCAAAAAATAGAAAACCAGCGAGTTTAGATGATTTATTTGAATAGGATTCATTCACGCCTTCATCAACATTGAAGTTTAAAGAAGAAAAAAAGGTATAAATCTAGTGCCGAAAATGCTTGATAACAAAACCATTGATTGTTCTCACAAATAACAAGGCCTCCATAAATAACCAGTTTTGGGATGAATGTTCCCACAAATAACCAGTTTTATTAGCTGAACTTCAAAAAGCGCTGTCTCTAATCATAAGCCTAACGCAAATAATTCGTTTAATTTCTTCAATCTTATACTTCCCAAATCAACAGGGACGCAAGGATTTGAGAAATGCAGATTTGAGAAAGCCCATAAATCATTCATAACAAAACAACAAAAAAACCCATATGATGAATAGAGTCACAAGTAAGTAAATGAAACAGATTTCTTCAATAAATTTGACGAGCATATTGGTGAGGGAGAGGAGAGAGAAGAGAAAAGAGAGAAATGTTGGGGATCGGGAAGAAGATTTTTAATCATTTATGCTGAACACTTGGATTAATGGCTAGAAACGGGGGCTACCACTGCTACTGATGTTGATTCTGCTGTTGAAGGCTCTAATCTAGCAGAGAAGATGGACATTTCTGAAGGCCAAATCCAGACTCCAAGTGAGGAGTTAGCAGGTAATTCCTTCAACAACTCTGGAGGTATGACTGTTATATCTTAGGGTTAGCCCTGAGGGTTTCTTTATCTTATTTCTCTTGCTGTTATGAATATTTTATATGCTGGAATGTTAGAGGTGCTTGTGCCAAATTTAAAGCAACTATGTTGGATTTAATTACCACTCACCGCATGGATATTCTTTTTCTGTGTGAGCTTCGGATTAGTGGAAATAAAGCACTATTAGTTGTAAAGTAATGAGCACATAAATATTACATTTATTATCCTTAAATTTATATTGTTAGTGCTTTAGTTAATTTTATTTATGTTTTTTTTTTTGCCCTATTTTTAGGTGGAGCACCCAAGCAAATAACAAATGCAAATGGGATGGAAGAAAGAATGAAGAAATTGAATTCACATGTTTGTCGGTGTCGTCCACTCCAAAGAAGCTCCAATTCAATGCCGATTAAACAAATAGATGAATGAAGAAGTGGTAATGGCATTGAAAATGAGAGAGGGACCGTCGGGGTTGGCAGCCAAAGGAGAATCATTGTTAGCGGCCAGTCAACTTAAAATAAAATAATCCTTTACTTCCTTAAAGGTACTGCACTCAACCAAAAGAAATTAAATTGAATAACAAAAGCAATGGAAGTGGTGTTGCATCAATTGATGATAAGAAGAAATAAAAATGAAGAGGTGGGCTGGCGGCTAGTTGGTGAAACTTTGTTTATTCAATGCAAGTTGGAGTTATTGCAAAAGGAGCAATTCCAATTCTTTATTAATAGAGATCTTTGTTGCAGCTTCAAGGACACACCGGGAGAGCTCCACAACTTGTCTTGAGCTTTCTCTCATTCCTCCATCTTTATAGTTTTGATTTCTGTTTTAGCTTTTATGGGGTATAGTTTTGATTTCTGTTTTAGCTTTTATGGGGAACTAACTCCCTAACTGAGGCTGGGGAGAAGCTTTCAATATAAGTGTGTAATTTATTCAGTTTGATCCGAATTTAAGCTTAATGTAAATGATTTTTTTATTTTAGTTGTTCAAATAAAATTGTAGTTTTTCATTTTATTTAATTGATGAGTGTTTTCAATCTATTCATAGGTTCAGTCAAGCTTTTCTTATAGTTCGGTAAAAACATTCATGTTTTTTAGTGAGGAGTGAACTATTAGAATAAGTAAATATTATTTTTTGATAGTTTGTCACCACATGGTACAAGTTATGCTTAAAATATTTCTCAAGAAATTTAAAAAGAGTATTAAATATTTGAACAATTACTTTTAGGAATCATATTTTATGGATCAAATTAATATGAATTGCATGTTTATGTTGAAAGTGGAACCCAATGCCTTTGTGTTTTAATCAATTAAATTTTCTTTAAATCAAATATTGCATAAATCTACTTCTTAATCACAAGTGTTCTTTTTCAGTTCTGTTATTTTCTTTACACCGCTCTCTGTGGATACGACACTTGGACTTCCAAACTACACTGCTATATGACACCTCCCCTTAGGTTTTGCAAGCGGTTAACATAGGGTTCCCCATGAATGGTTTCTTTGGAGGGCTATGGGTATTATGGAATGATGCTTAAGTATGTGTGGATGTCATTGGAACAACTGATCAAACTACCACAATATGCGTCTCTTGGCCTGGACAAAGTTCTTGGCTTTTCATAGCTGTGTATGCGAATCCTTGTGCAAAAAAGAGGGAACTGTGGGAGTATCTTCATTTTGTGGCTAGCTGCCACCAAATGCCTTGGCTACTTGCTGGTGATTTCAATGAAATGCTGCATATTGATGATAAATTAAGGGGAGTCCCTCATAATAGTTTAAAAGGGTTTAAGAACTGGTTTGATGGTAATGCTATGGTAGATTTGGGTTTCTATGGCCCTAAATTTATATGGACTCTAACAAAAGGGTCTTTAAAAGAATCGATAGTGCTGTTTGTAATCTACAGTGGAGAAGATTGTTTGCTGAGGTCCACGTCCAGCACTTACCTAGAACCAAGTCTGATCATAACCCAATTAAGCTTTGCCTGCAATCCTACTTCACTTCGTCTCCAGCTCACAGACCTTTAGATTTGAGGCCATGTGGTTAAAGCACGAGGGATTTAAAGAGTTTATTGCTCAATAATGGACTCAATTATCTGGTTCGGTTTTGGTGAAATCTCTTGGTCTAATCAGTGGAACACCAATGTTTTTGGCCATTTAAAGAAAAGGAAAGCTAGGATCCTCTCTCGAATTGATGGAATTCAGAGAGCCCTTCGCTTGGAACCTAATAGATTTTTGAACCAGTTTGAGGTTGCTCTAGTGGAGGAGTTCAACACCTTGCTTGATCAAGAAGCTATTTGTCGGCACCAAAAGTCTAGGATCAAATGGCTTCAAGCAGGGGATAGAAATACTAAGTTCTTCCACTTGTCTACTATTATTAGGAGAAGAAGGAACAAAATTGAAAGATTGAAAAACGAGCACGGTGAGTGGGTTGAAGAGGCTAGTGCAATTAAAGATTTAGTTGTAAGGTACTTCTCTACACTATTCTCTCAATCTCAAGTGATGCCTACTAATTGTGATATCCCTAATTTTTTTCCTAGAATTGATTCCATAGATCTTAACCACTTGAATAAAAGCATTGATATAATGGATGTGAAAGAAAGTCTATTTAGCATTGGAAGCCTCAAAGCTCTGGGAGTTGACGGTTTTCCTGCTCCTTTCTATCAGAATCATTGGAGTATTTGTGATAATGAAATTGTAGATCTGATCCGTAAAGCTATGGAAGATTGTACTGTGCCTACGAGGCTTAATGATACTCTGATTATGCTGATTCCTAAAGTGGACAGCCCCTCAATCTATGATGCAATTTAGACCAATTAGTCTGTGTTGCACCTTGTACAAAATTATTTCCAAAATCATTGTTGCTCGTTTGAGGCCACTGATATGTCTAAGCTTATCAGCCCTAACCAGGTTAGTTTTATGCCCGGAAGACATATAACTGATAACATTCTTATTGCCCAAGAGCTCATGCACAAGTTTCAAACCTCTAAGGGGAAAAAAGGATTCATGACCTGGAAGATTAATTTGTCCAAAGCGTATGATAGGCTGAATTGGAATTTTATCAAGTATGTGATTACTAAAGTGGGTCTGCCTCCCAATCTTATTCACCTAATCATGGCTTGTATCTCTACTGAAATACCAAGTTTGTGTCATTGGCGAGCTTTCTGATGTTTTCAAACCTAGCAACAATATCAGGCAAGGAGACTCTCTCTCTCTCCTTATTTGTTTGTCCTGTGCATTGAGAAACTATCTCATATTATTTTTGATGCTGTGATAATGAAAAAATGGAATCCGGTTAAATCTTCTCAGTCTGGGGTGTCTATATCGCATTTGTTCTTTGCTGATGATTTTATTTTATTTCCTGAAGCTAGTTCTAAGCAAGCTAGAATCATGAAGAGTTGTTTGGACTCTTTCTGCCAAATGTCTGGAGAGACGGTAAATTTTGAAAAATCTGCTATCTATTGCTCCCCTAACACCGATAATGCTATTGCCAAAGAAATTAGCTGCATATGCGGGTCTCCTCTCATGGATAATTTGGGGAATTATTTAGGGATGCCCCTTTTACATGCTAGAGTGACTAGAAACACCCACAGCAGGTTGGTGGATAAAGTTCAAAAGAGATTAGCGTCTTGGAAATGCAAGCTTCTATCTCTTGCTGGTAGAGCTACCATGATTCAAGTTGTCATAGCTGCAATCCCTATTTATGCTATGTAAACTGCTAAGCTTCCTGCAAGCACTCGTCAGGACTTCGATCGTGTGAATAGGAATTTTTTCTGGGAAGGAAGTGAGAAAAAACAAAAGGTGCATCTTTGTATATGGGACTTGGATGTATACCCAAAAGAAAAGGTGGTTTAGGTTTTAAAAGGACTTTTGATATAAACCAAGCTTTACTGGCTAAAACTGGGTGGAGATTTGTTAGTTTAAGGGAGAAGAGGTTAAGAGAATGGTTGGTAGTGTTTAGGACAATAGCTTAATTTGGAAAGTAAAACTTTTGAAAGCGTAACAAAGTAGTTTTATTTTAGGCTAAAAGTCACTTTTGGTTCCTGTAGTTTCGCACTTCAACCATTTTTGACCCTGTAGTTCCAATTCCGTCAATTTCTGTACTTTCATATTTGTAGCAATTTAAGGACAAGTTAGTGTTCCTATTAATTTCTTTGACAGTGCAAGAGGCAATTTCGTCAACCCAAAATCCTTGAGCATAAAAGCTCATTTGAAACTCCCTTAATTTCACATTAGGGCTTGAAATTTGAAAGGACCCGCCTTGAATTTCCCAAAGTCTGAGGCGAATCCTGTGGGAATTCCCGACATCACCCCGATGTCGGGCCCATTTCTAAAGTTATACCCCTTTTTCCCAAAATGGAATAAGAGTACGAGACTTTCTGCCGAAATTTCGGCAGAGTCTCCCCTGTAAATTGAACATTTCCCAAAATTACAACCTGCATAAAAACAAATTTAGTATCCACAACTGGCAGCATGCACAATATAATTTCATCCAATTCACATAAACGGCCTTCGGCCTTCCTAAAATTCTCAACTACCAAGCATGCTAGCAAATCAATTCATGCCTTAAGCAAAGCAAACGATAAATTCAAATATAAATTACGACTACTAAATTTCAACATGCATCATTTAACCTTTCCAATTTCAACATATAAGGTTTTAGCCTCCTAATGCAATCACATTTTCCCCTCAATTTCAGGACCAACAATAAGGTCCGAACCAATCTCCATATAACAATATGACTAACATTTGGTCTGCGGCTGCACCTAATAACCTTAGGCTGCCTACGTACCCTTACTGAGGGATCAAGCCACACATAGTTCTTCCACAAAACCTAATTCCACATATAGGCAATACCTTATTTCATTTCTCTATATTTCACATAATCTCCCCATACGCTGATACTACCAACGCCACGTATGGGGCTTGTCAACACGCTTGATAACTTACGTCACGTGCGACCATACCATACTATCACAATATCTCCCCATACGCCGGTACAACTAACGCCACGTATGGGGCATGTCAACATGCCGGATAACCTACGCCACGTGCGACCATACCATACTATCACAATATCTCCCCATACGCCGGTACAAGCAACGCCGGTACAACCAACGCCACGTATGGGGTCTGTCTCAACGCCGGATAACCTACGCCACATGAGACCTGCACATCATATCACATATCTCCCTATACGGCGGTACAACCAACGCCACGTATGGGGTTTGTCGACACGCCGGATAACCTAAGCCATGCGCGACCTTAACATAATATCACATAATCTCCCCATACGCCGGTACAACCAACGCCACGTATGGGGCCTGTCCGCATGCAAGATAACCTACGGCACGTGAGACCTAACTTTCATAGGGTGGTACTTGTAGTGTAACCAAAATCCGAGGATGTGCCTAAGGTAGTGCGTATAGCACTTCAAACTGACATTCTAGACTCTCTTTTATACCTTTACAAACATATATAAATATTTAATTTACTTCTAATATTGTGTAAACCTTAACAATAGTCTAACACCTGATAATCCCCCTGGGAAGGTGAGATTACTCCGGGAGACTCACGGTCAACCAAGGGTCAAACTACCCTAACCCTGGTCAAACGGGACCATAGGGGCCATGACCTCCAAATTCCGATCCAAAAGTTCCTATGGGATCTACGAGGTATAGGACACTCGTCCTGCAAGTTTGGTCCAGATCGGACGGTCGGATCGCTCACGATCGCACGATCTGACGGTTATTATAAAATATAAATTTTAAATTATTTAATCGGAACATCCGGGGCTCCGATTCACGATCCGTGAATTCCTACACGATCCTAGAAATACCTAGATTAACATATATTATATTCGAGACCATCCAACGGTCCCAACCTATCGAACCAGGATAACGCACAATATGCGATCGTCCGTTCAATAGTCAAACGACGTCTGAATTGAGATCCGCAAAATCCTACGCACTCGTGACAATCTAAGGATCTCATTAAGACACAGTGCAACTCCACTACCCTCGCCCACGAGCCGCCACACCCGCCGACAGCGCGGGGTGCCCAAAGCGATAACGCGTCGCTGGAAAATCTCAAAACCACGGCTCCAAACTCCTACTCTGGGTATAACACCCTATTTGGAGCTACTTTTGTTCTTGGACCTACCCCAAAAACTGACCGGAGGTGGCCGGAATCGAGATCCCAAAATCGGCCGAATTTCAATTCGTAAATCGAATTACCTACGCTCAAAATCGATGCAATCCTACCCAACCATCAGCTAAAGCATGGAAAATAGGTAGAAATCCATACCTTACTCGTCTGAATCGGTGGCCGGAGGAGAGAGATCGAGCTCCTTGAATTTTAGGTTAAAACCGGTCGGATTTTTGCATTTTCCGGCGAGCACAGGTGGTTCCAGTGGCTGAGATTGGTCGGGATGGAAAGAGGAAGATAGCACAGTTCTTTTGGGACCAGTGCCACCACAAGCGGTGGCCGGATGCCATGGTGGTGGCCCAAAAACCACCGCGGTGAACAGTAACAGGGGGTTGTTTCTGCACAAGGGGAGAGAGAGAGAGAGAATCTGATTTTTTCTGATTTTTTTATAAAAATCTCATTTTGAAATAATTACGGTTGTGCCACTGGGTTTCTTTTGGCCATATCTCTCTCGTTACAACCCCGATTTGAGCTCACTACGTATCTACGAACTCATCTCAGTACGACCTATCCAAAAATACTAGTAATAGCCCCAAACTATCTCCAGCTAAGAAAATGACCAAAATGCCCTTATCTCAAGGGTAAATTTGTAATTTCTCTTAAATAATTTAAATAACTTAAATAAGGGGTTTAATTTGGAGTTGGGGTGTTACAAAATTGGTCATTTGGGTTTAGGATTCTTCAAAAATTGGGATTAGTGGTTGAATTTCGAGCCCTAATATGAAATGGAGAGAATTTCAAACAAGCTTTTACGCTCAAGGGTTTTCGGTTGACGAAATTGCCCCTTGCATCGTTAAAGAAATTGACAAGAATACTAACATGTCCTTGAATTGTTACAAATATAAAACTATAATGGCAAAATTGACGGAATTAAAACTAAAGGGTCAAAAGTGGTTGAAGTGTCAAATTATAGGGACCAAAAGTAACTTTTGGCCTTTATTTTATTGAATGAAATAGGAAAGGTACAAGGTTTTAATACTAGAGTTGGCTAATAGAGAGAGTTGGACAGTTGTAGTTTTTTAGCTTTTCTTGCTTGAATACATAAGTGGGCTGCTAGCTTATATATAGGGATGCTAAGTCAGCAACTTTGCTTTGGACAAGTCGGTTGCACAGTAACTGACTTTTCTAAAGTCATTTTCAGCCACAAGTTGTCTTTTAATTCTAGATATTTCTAGTTATAATACATTATATAATTAGTAGGATGTTTCTAGTAACTTTAACTTGTCAATTTATCTTAATTATTCTATATTATTCAAGACACAAGTGTGCATTAATTTTAACAAAATTGCATTGCAAAGACCAAGGATTATGGGCCAAAATTTTTGAGGGGAAGTATTTGAAAGGCAAATCCATGTTGGATAGTTCTTTGAAAGAAAAGAAGGGTTGTTCATCTACGTGGAGAGGGATCTTGCATGGTGTCGAACTCCTTAGAGCAGCTCCACTGATGGAGCCCAGCCCGAGGCAAGGGCAGAAAAAAAAAAAAAAAGTCCCTCCAGCGTGCAGCCCAAGCCCGAGTTTGGTGTGGGACCCACCAACTCGGGCCAGCCCGAAGGCCAAACCAGCCCCAGGTCCAAAACTCGGTTGTTGACGTCACGCTGACGTCAGCTAGCTACAGTGCCCCGCTACAGTGCCGCAGTGCTACAGTACCCGCTACAGTACCACTAAAAGTCCACATGTCGCACTCTGAGCTCTCCGATCAGATTTTTTTCCTCCAATCCAACGGCAGCCAATTTTTGTGCAATAAAAAAATGAAAAAAATTGAATTTTTTTAAAAAAAAATACCAAAAAAATACTCTTTTTTTTTCTATAAATACCAAAAAAATTTCCGATTGAGATATGAATTTTATAATAAATATTGATATGTACTAACCCAAAAATATTATCCAAAAATATTATCTAAATTAATTATTTTTATTAAAACATTTGTGAAAAAAACAAAAAAATGAATAGTAATTGCCCTTAGCTAGGGCAACGGGTGGAGACACAATTTACTATTTGCAAGGGCAAACACTATTCACGTGAATAGTGCTTGCCCTAGCTCCACCCTTGCTATGGCTAAGGACAAACGGGTGGAGTTGCTCTTAAACAAGGGCTGGTGTGGAGAGTTGGTATGCTGTAAAGTTTTGGAAAGATCACTGGATTACTGATCGTCCTCTAATGCAACATGGGGGAACTCTGTACTCCGACACATTGGATTGTAATGTGGCTAGCTTTGTCAGAAATGGTTGGTGGGATATACGGAAGCTTCGTGCAATACTCTGTGAGGATCTTGTTCAACAAGTTATATATTCTCTTGTGGGCTTCAATTGTAATTTACAGGACTCACAAATTTGGAAACCTGCTGCTGATGGGATTTTCACTGTAAAGTCGGCCTATGAACTTTTATTTGCTGAGATTGGTTGGGTTGACCCATACTGGGACAATCTTTGGAAATTGAAGATCCCTCCTGAACTGAAAATCTTTGCTTGGTTGATTTATCAAGGAAAAGTCCCGTCAAATAATCGGCCAGTGAAAAGACACCTGATATGATTTGTGGTTGGCTCTCCGAATCCATCCTTCATATTCTTAGAGATTGCTATAGAACTAAAGACGTTTGGAAGGCTGTTTTGCCATCCTTACAAGGAAGCCCAATTTTTCCAGACTGAGATTAAACTCTGGCTATAGCTAATAACTTACTCTCTAAAAGATATTTGGAGGGGTGGGCTAGCTTTGTCTATACTTGCTGGTATATTTGGAAATGGCGGAATAATTATGTTTTTAATGATGAGGATGAATTTCCTTTTAGACCTCAGCTCAGAAACTTATTTTGACTGCTGCCAAAGAATGGTTCGCACAGGCTTATATTTCCACCTCCAAGACCAAGTTCCTGTTTCTCTGGCCTGGGAACTCCCTGCCTTCGGTTGCTTTAAATTGAATGTTGACGGCTCTTGTGGAATTACGACTGGAGCTATTGGTGCTGGCGGTGTTATTCGCAACTCTGTTGGGGAATGGATTGCTGGATTTGTGGCCAATATAGGCAATGGTCAGATCCTGGATGCAGAAATTTTGGGGCTGGCTTTTGGTCTCAAGCTTGCTGTTGACCGTGGGGTATCTAACCTCACTGTGGAAATGGATTCAACAATTATAGTACAACTAATCCAATCTCCTGATGCCATAAACTTTCACCCTCTTGCTGCTGTGATATGTGAATGCAGGGAGCTCATGGAGAAAATTGATAATTGTGTTGTCAGGCATATTTTCCATGAGCAGAATTGTGTAGTTGACTGCTTGGCAAATTCGAGTTACAATGGTGACCTGGGATGGGAGTGCGTTTCCTTGATAATGGTCCGGCTTGGGTGAGCTCAATTCTCGCTGAAGATGTTGCAGGGGTTCAACCCGTCTAGTTTGTACTAGTAATCTTGTTTAAGTGTGTCTTATTGGGGCTTGGCCCCCCCCAGCTCATCAACGAAAAAAAAATTAAAAGGAAGGGGGAAAAGGAGGAAAAAGGAGGAGAAAAGAGAAGGCTGTGGCCCCTTATTTATTTATTTATTCATTTATTCTTACATAAAATTAATTAAGATTAATAATGAGACAGATGTCAGTGGTGGTGAGTATACACACATGATACATAAAAACAGGCAAATCCTGATTAAAATAAATAATCTGATTGCAGAAAGAATGCTTCATTACTTTATGCCAGTTTTAGAAAAATGATAGTTTGTGACTTTGTGTAGACCAACTTTTCTCTTTTCAAATGATAAGTTCACGTGTCTGGACATAGACTCCCGTGGTTCAGTAGAGCCCCAATCAACTAGTTGATGTTGTGGAAATTCCCCTATTTTAATCTTAGAAAGTCATTGCACCATGACGAACTAAGTGGACCACTATAAGTGAATTCAACCTCACATGATCTCAGAGAGACTGATACATATAATATCCTTTATCAAAAGATTTCTTGCATATAGATGAGGGTATTGAGATTAGTTAACAAACTTAGCCTATCTTGTACTTTTAAATCGTCGTCTTCTTCTGCTTCTTAAATTGAGATATGAGTCTCTAATTGCATTCATTTTGTTGACGACGACATCCATAGACATCCGGTCTCTTGGTGATGTTGCAGAGCATGAGAGCCCTATCTGCATCAATGAATCCAAGCATTCCTCCAATCTTTTTGCTTTGACTGGGCCAGGATCTCTATATCCTGCTACGGGTCTTTCTTCTTTGCGATTTCCATATTTGTCATCTTCATCATTCTCGTCATCCGTTTCAAGGAGCAATGAAGGCTCAACTACGTCCATGACATGGTCAGGACAAGCCATGGCTGTGAATTGGTGAATGCTTAGACCATCTTTGAACATGTCATCAGTTGGTCTTTTTCCTGTGAACATTTCTAGCAACAGTATCCCATAGCTATAAACATCTCCAAGTGTGGAAACTTGGCCTCCCATGCCATACTCTGTCATTCAACACATAAATTAGGATGTCACAGTAAATTGACCTTCAGAGTTTATATCTTATATAAAATTTTGCGAATAGTTCTTCTCCAATAAAAAAAAAAAAGAGTTGTATATAATTTTTAAATATATATATATATATATATATCAATAGAGATTTAATTTCTTTAGTAATTAGTTAATAGGAATAGAAAAAAATGAGGAAGTATAAAAACTCATACCTGGAGGAATGTAGCCTATGGAACCCTTCAGCCCAACTGACATGGTTTGAGTTTTGGTGGGATTATTTGATACTTCCAAAAGGAACCTTGCTAGACCAAAGTCACCAACATGGGCTACCATATCTTCATCAAGAAGAACGTTGCTTGGCTTTAAGTCACAATGAACAATGCATGTTTCACAATTGTGGTGTAGATAATCTAATGCAGAAGCAACATCTATGGCAACATTTAGTCTTTGGATCAGGCTCAATCTCTTACTTTGAGATTGTTCATCATCTCTTGGATGCAGCCACTGTTCTAGACTTCCATTTTCCATGAACTCAGAAACTAGACTTTTGAACTCATTACCTTGGTTGTCAATGCTTGAGCATGCGGTTATGATCTTGAGAAGATTGCGGTGCCTTATACTTCTTAAAGCTTTGCATTCATCAATGAAACTCTTGGAAGCTCCTTCTTGGTTAAGGTTTAATACCTTAACAGCAACTACCATGCCATTACTAGAGAATACTCCTCTGTACACAGAACCGAAACTTCCTGAACCAATGAGATTGTCAAGAGAGAACCTGTTGGTTGATTGAGCGAGTTCTAAGTAAGAGACGGCTAATTTCCAATCCCCATAAGAAGGTGAAGTTAAAAGTGGACCTCTTGACCTTTTTACCATTCTACAAGCAGCAATAAAGCATGATAGGGCAATGAATCCAATTGCACAAGTTACAGGAATTACTACTTTTGGGGAAAGTAATCCTTGAGATGAATGAGGCTTTTTGTTAGAGCATACAGGTAGAAGTAATTCTGGGATGCCATTCTCTCTTACACAATCAAATCTAACCAATGATTAGCTACCCTATGAGATAGCTACACTTGGCACAAATCTACTACACCTAAGACTACATCTTAGCTGTCCATTTGGACTGTGATCCAAAGGCTCACAATTTAAGTAACAAACTCAGCTAAATCTCTTATACTTTAACACTCCCTTCTAAGTGTTTAGCTGAAATAATTCCAAGCTTGCTCCTTAGATATTCAAATCGATTCCTTGCCAAAGCCTTAGTGAAGATGTCTGCATTCTGCTCATCAGTTTTGCAGTATAGCAGATCAATCTCACCATTTTGCAAAGCATCTCGGATGAAATGAAATCTTCTGCTTATATGTCTTGTCCTGTGATGATGCACAGGATTCTTTGTTATTGCAATTGCAGAAGTGTTGTCACATAGGATTGTTGTAGCCTCAACTTGTTCTTCACCAAAATCAGATAGAACAAACCTTAACCAGACTGCCTGAGCTGTAGCTTCAGCTGCACTATCATATTCTGCCTCTGCAGTGGATAGAGCTACACTGCTCTGCTTAACAGATGCCCAAGAGAAAACACCTGATCCAAGATGAAAAGCATAGCCAGATGTGCTCCTCATATCATCTTCACAACCTGACCAATCACTGTCACAATATCCAACCAGCATTGCCTCTTTTCCTTTCTCATATGCAATGCCATAGTCTAGAGTACCTTGAATGTACTTCCATCCTCCTTGGATAACTTCTCATTCATAGCTAGTGGAGTTGATACTGCTTTACAGTCTTTTAAACCAAACTTGTCCAACAATGTTCTTGCATATTTTTTCTGATGCAAGAAGATGTAGGGCTCAGCTTGTATCACACCCAATCCCAGAAAATGGTGCAACAATCCCAGATCAGTCATTTCATATCTTTTCATCATTTCAGTTTTAAAGCTCATCACCAATTCTCAGAACTTCCTGTGTAGATGATATCATCTACATATAGTGAAACAATTAGGATTCCACTTTCTGCAGCTTTCACATATAATGTAGCCTCACTAGGACTTTTTTGAAATCCTGCAGCTATAAAGTATGAATTAATTTCTTCATACCAAGCTCTTGGAGCTTGTTTGAGACCATAAAGAGCATTCTTGAGTCTATAAACTCTGTCTTCCTTGTCTTGAACCACAAATCCTGGAGGTTGATCCACATACACCTCCTCTTGTAGCACTCCATTTAAGAAGGCTGACTTTACATCAAGCTGAAACAGCTCCCACCTTTTCTGAGCAGCCAAAGCTATTAGTGTTCTAACTGTGTCAAGCCGAGCAACTGGTGCAAATGTCTCATTGAAATCAATTCCTGGCTTTTGAGTGTAGCCTTTAGCTACTAGCCTTGCTTTGTTTTTCTGAACAGATCCATCCAGATTTAGCTTGACTTTAAAGATCCATTTGACTCCAACTATAGGTTTATCAGATGGCCTTTTTACCAATTCCCAAGTTTCATTCTTCTCAATCATCTCAAGTTCAGCTTCCATTGCCTTTTGCCATGCTGCATCCTTGACAGCTTCTTCAAAGGATTCTGGTTCAATGATGCAGATGTTGCAGCTTTCATATATCTCTGTAAGACTTTTGTATCTCAATGGAGTGTGGTCAATATCTTGAGTACCTGTGTCAACCACAGACCTTTCTTCATTGTCTTATGTTAGCAACTCATTCTCAATTGAATGTTCTGCTTGCTTCACAACTGTGTCATAGCTCCCTTTCTCCTTTTCAGACACAGTATCAGTAAGTGGCACTGAAACACTGCATTCTTGCTGTGCATTCCAATCCCAGCTAGCTTCTTCATTGAATACCACATCCCTTGAGATAATCACTTTTCCAGTGGCAATGTCATATAGCCTATACCCTTTCTCACAGCTGCCATATCCTAGAAACACATATCTGTTGCTTGTTGAATCCAGTTTCTGCCTCTGTGGATTTGGAACATGTGCATAGCACACAGATCCAAACACTTTTAAGTGTTTAAGTCCTGGCTTTCTCCCACTATAGGCTTCAAATGGTGTTTTCTTGTCCAGAGCTTTAGTTGGACTTCGGTTTAGAACATATACTGCAGTATTCACAGTTTCTGCCCAGAACTCAAGTGGCATGCCCTTCTCAATCATCATACACTTGGCCATCTCCACTATGGTTCTGTTTTTCCTCTCAGCCACACCATTTGCTGTGGTGAGTATGCCACTGTAAGCTGCCTCTCCATTCCCATTTCATCACAAAATTTATTGAACTCATTAGAGGTGTACTCTCCTCCCCTATCACTTCTTAGTTTCTTCACCTTATATCCACTTTGCAATTCAACAGTGGCTCTAAACCTCTTAAACACTGTGAATACCTCAGATTTGCATCTCAAGAAATAGATCCAGCACATTCTTGTACAGTCATCTATAAAAGTAAGGAAATACCTGTTTCCTGTTTTGTAACAGTTTGCATTGGACCACACACATCAGTGTGTACCAATTCCAGTGGAGTTGTAACTCTGCTGGTTGCTTCTTTTGGAAATGCCTTCCTGCAGTGTTTTCCAAAAGTACAACCTTCACACACTGCATTTGTATTTTTGATTTCTGGCAGACCAAACACCATGTCTTCATTCTACAGCAGTTTCAAACTCTGGAAGTTTAAGTGCCCCATTCTCCTATGCCAAAGCAATGTTGATTGGTTAATGCTTGCAGTTAGAGCAACATGCAAGTCTGTTTGAAGTTTCAAAGGAAAACTTCTATTTCCTTTCATATGCACTCTAGCCACCAGATTTGAGAGAGAGCTATCATCATAAACTTCTGCCTTGTTATCTCCAAAAATTAGAAAATATCCATGCTCCATCATTTGTCCAACACTGAGTAGGTTCTCTTTGAGACCAGATACCAATAGCACCTCCTTGATATATTTCCTTCCCATTTTAGTTTCAACCATCAGGATTCCTTTTCCAATAACATCAACCAACTGTCCTGTTCCCATAGCAACTTTTGCAGTCACATTCCTATCAATATCAATCAAAACATCTTCTCTGCCAGTCATGTGGTTACTACACCCACTGTCCAAGTACCATACCTCTTCCATGGACCTTTTCTCAGTTGCATTGTTAGCATAGAACATGGTTGGTGTAGAAGTAACCTGAGTAGCAAACTGAAGCTGCTGCTGCTCCACAGGTTTCTTGCTATAGCAGTCTTTGGCAATGTGACCAAGCTTGTCACAGTTATAGCACTTTGGTTTGCCCTTGAACCTACATTCTCCATAATGCAATTTCCCACAATGTTTGCAAGGAGTTTTAGTTCCATCAGTAGGTTTATTATCCCACTTCTTCCCTTTGTCTTTCCAATTCTTCTGCTGCTTGGAATTCTGATTTCCAGTGGCCTTAGCTGATTTGGTATCTATACTCAGACTAGCAAAGGCCTTCTCAGTCTTGTTCTCATGATGTCTTTCCAATCTTTGAGCAAAGCTCTTCAATGAGGCTACCACCTCTTGAACCTCAATTACATCTAGATCCCTTGAATGTTCAATTACAGAACAGATTGGATCATATCCAGGCAGCAGACTAATTAACATTTTCTGCACAATTCTTTCTCTAGATAGTTCTTCTCCATAACCTCTCATTTGGTTTATTAGATCAAACAACTTTGTAAGATAAGCAGATAGAGATTCATCCTCTCTCATTCTAGTATATTCAAATTCTCTACGAAGACCCTGCAGTTTTACACTTCTTACCTGCTTATCACCATGAAATTCCTGCTTCAGGATGTTCCAGGCTCCATGAGATGATTCTTCATGAGAAATCCTGGGGAAGATCACCTCAGATACTGCTCCTTGAATCAACCCCAAGGCCTTAGCATCCTTCATCAGGATCTCAGCTATAGCCATCTTCCCAGAACCACTTGATTCCTCTTTTTCCTTTTGTTTTGTATCAAATTCATCAGCTCCCTTCGAATCTGAGCCTTCTATTCCTCTCTCAACCAGCTCCCAAATCCCATGAGATTTGAAAATGGTTTTCATCCTTATGCTCCAGAATTCATAGTTTTCACCATTGAAGATTGGAGCACGCAGCTCACCACCTCCAGATCCTGCCATATTAGACAGATTTCACAGAGAGCAGAATTTGACAGAAAACGCAGCACACTTCCTTCACAAATTCAAACGCCCAGCTACACGATCAAACCTGGCTCAGTGATACCATGTTAGCATTTGCAGACTATGATCTGCCATGTTTTTGGATTATTGGTAAATGGAGCTCTAGTAAAATGTAGAGAGAAAACTTGGAGAAGAAGAAGATGAAAATATCAGATTGTATTCTCACACTTAGTCATGCACAATCTGTGCAATCCAATATAACAGTAAAAAAGAAGAGAATATTCTCTCTTACACAATCAAATCTAACCAATGATTAGCTACCCTATGAGATAGCTACACTTGGCACAAATCTATTACACCTAAGACTACATCTTAGCTGTCCATTTGGACTGTGATCCAAAGGCTCACAAATTTAGTAACAAACTCAGCTAAATCTCTTATACTTTAACAACCACACAGTCTATTATTTCCATGAACTGAGACACCACTTGCATTTGAAAATATTCCTTCTTCAGGCAATGCACTCTCAAAATCATTATAAGAAAGATTGAGTTGCTTAAGAGCTCTAAACTTACCTAGAAATTCAGGGATTTTCCCAGATAAGTGATTCCGTGAAATATCTATTTCTTCCACGCCTCTTAATTTTGTCAGAGTTTCAGGAATGTTTCCTTCAAATTTATTACCTTCCAAATGTAGGCTCACCAAACTAGTGCAGCTGCCAAGGGTTATGGGGATTTCACCTGATAACTTGTTTCCTGATACATCTAGCTCCGAGAGATTTACCAACTCACCCACTTCCGATGGTAGTGAACCAGTCAAAGAATTGTTTGACATGGACAAAGAAATTGAAAGGGATGAAAGCCCAACAACCTCTTTCGGTATGGTGCCACTTAGTCGGTTACTAGAAAGGTTAAACATCAATAAGCTTTGGCAGTTTCCCAGGCTTGGAGGTATGCTTCCCTCAAACCTATTACCCTCCATGAAGAGCCTTGTTACTGAAGTCAAGTTACCTAGGGAGGATGGGATTGGCCCCGAAAACTTGTTAAGATTCAAATACAGTCCTTGTAACTTCTGGAGCTTGCCAATTACATCAGGAAGACTGCCACCAAAATAGTTTTGTTCCATTCCTAGATTGGTCAAGTTTACAAGATTTGCAATGCCGATAGGGATGCTTCCCTGTATCAAATTACCCCCCATTGTAAAAATTCTAAGTTTTGTTGAGAGGTTGGATATGGACTCTGGCAATTCTCCTCCAAAACGATTGCGGCTAAAACTCAACACCTCAAGATTAGTACAATTAGCAAGGAAACTGAGAGAACTCAGGTCACCATTTTTTCCACTTCCCAGTCTATTGTCATCAAAGTTCAGTCTAGATAAGCTTTGCAAGCTTCCAAAATTTTCAGCTGGGAGTTTCCCAGTGAGACCATTTTCAGCAAAATCAAGCTTTCGAAGTCTAGAAGCATTTGACAAGGATACAGGAATACTACCTGTGAATTTGTTGACACCACCAGCAAATATCTCGAGATAAGGAAGAGTGATCCCCACATCTTTTGGCAGCTCTCCATGCAGCTGGTTGTCAGTAACAGTGATATAGTATATGGAGGATATATTATAGATTGAAGAAGGAACCATACCAGAAAGTTGATTCCCTGGAATTACAAAACTTCCCAAGCTTGTTAAGCGCCCGAGCTCATTCGGTATGCTTCCTTGAAAATTGTTGTCGGCAAGAGAAATAGCATACAGAGAAGAAAAGTTTCCTATCCAATCTGGGATTGTTCCAGTGAGATTGTTTTCATCAACCCATAGGTGAGTTAAATTCAACAATGAACTGAGTTGATCCGGAATGGACCCAATAAGTTTATTGGCACCAAGATCAAGCACTTTCAGCTGTGTACAGTGAGATATGTTACTTGGAATTTTCCCACCAAAGGAATTGGAACTCAGGTTGAGATATTGCAGGCGTAGCAGACGTCCCATTTCTTGAGGAATTTCACCATGAAAGTTGTTGTCTATCAAGTTAATTCCAGTGAGACAAGTAAGATTTCCTATAGAAGGTGGTAGGGAGCCTGCCAACTTTTGAGCTTCCAGGTTCAAAGTCACGACTCTTTTGTTGGAATGGTTGCATGTAACGCCAACCCAGCTGCAGAAATTGATGGAACCATTCCATTTGCTCATGAGATGCAGAGGATCTTCAGTTATTCTTTGCTTCAAGTCTAGCAGAGCCAGGTGATCAGATTCATATCCAAACGTGCTCAAGCTCATGCGTAAGAGAAAGAACCCGTACCCGTGAAGGAATTTAAAAAAGATCTGCCTCATCTTTCTGTAAATACAGGTTTGTATGTATTTTTTTTAATGGTGACTTTGTTGAAGGCAGTCTTACATGAGAATTCTGTTTCTATTGTTGTGGTTTCATTATGGAGACGAGATAGTTCGTTGGGAAGCACATTTATTTTCTGTCAGATTTTTAGTTGGAAAGCAGGTCTATATTTATAATTTCATTAATGGAGAATAGATTTTTAGTTGAGATGGTGACACATGTTCTAAAGATTAAGACTTGTTACAGTATGAGTCTTCTAAAAGACTTCTGGATAGTTGAGATGGTGACACGTTCTATGGGAGACAACCATTTTGCTCGTAGTTTGCAGCAAAAGTTTCTTAAGGATATTTCCAGATCATAGGAGGCAACCATTCTGCTAACAGCTTTATAATTTCTGTACATAGAAAAGGCATGTCTAATTCTAAAGCATGGTACGGTAAATACAAAGAACCAAATAATATCATATCAAATCCCCATACAGCTCAATATTGTTGAAGAATATAAAATCGATGTGCATAAAATTATTGATAATTGAAGGAAAAATTGGGGGAAATATTTTCATATGTGAAGAATATAAAGTTTTACATTGAGTCGACAGTTCGATTTATTTGGAAGTGCATAAAATTATTGATAATTGAAGAAAAAATTAGGGGAAACATTTTAGGATCATACACATACGTTAAAAATATAAAAACTATGAAAATATCCATGCTCGCACTTTTTTTTCTTGTCTTTTGGTTTTTGTAATAAATGGTCTACCCATTATCTTTGTAGTGTCCATGGTTTTCGCTGGTGCAGAGGGTGACATGTTAAAGCTGGCACTGAGTGAAGAAAAGAAGTTTAAGCTTCTATTAAGGACCCTTTCTGGTTTGTTCAATTTTTCCACATCTGATTAGGAGTTCGGTTATTTGGTCATATTAAACAATAATTATGGACTTCTGTTTAACTATTAGTGATCATGTCTTGTACGCAAAACCGATATACTTTTAGACTTTTGGGTTGATGACTTTGATGATCTTGTTGAATATATGGCCCCCTAAACTCGTTTGTGTGATCTATCTAGCTTCTAGAATGGTTATGAGGTATAAGTCATCTAATTGTAATTTTACTTGGATGACCATATATAAACTTTGACCAAAAGAAAAAATACATGAATAGACTCTACTTATATTTTGAGAGTATTTTACATTTAAAGATGAAAGATTTTCTTTGGTAGTTAAAAGATTCTGGGTCTCTCAACCTACTGTTAAGAAATTGATGCTCACTGCTAATAATAAAAATTCATAGGCTACAACTATCGGGGTCTAGTCCAGTAAAAAAATACATTAATTTGTAAACTGGTGGTTTCATATCAAACCTCATGGAGTCATGGCACCTTAATTAATAATGTGTTTGTTAGAAATCCTCCTTCTCCTTGTAGTTTAAACTATCACTTGTATTAAAAATAAATAAAAAATTCATAGGCTACACCACTTCTTCATATCACAAAGCAACCTTGGAATATTTCCGAACCAGGCGGGTTTCCTCTTTTCTTTTTCTTTTCTTTTTGTGTGTTGTTTTTGGGCCTTCTACTCATAAGAAATTGTTAAGACAACTAGATCACTAATTAAAAATAAGACAATATCTTAACACGATTGAGTTCAAGCCTTGTCTTAATATATTTGAATACAAGAAATAAAACCTTTTTCCCTTTTTTTTTTTTTTTTCCATATAAAATGCTGAATTCAACCTCACATGATCTCACACAGATTGATACATATAATATCCTTTTATCAAAAGATTTCTTGCATATAGATGAGAGTATTGAGATTAGTTAACAAACTTAGCCTATCTTGTACTTTTCGGTCTTCTTCTTCTTCTTCTTCTTCTTCTTCTAAAATTGAGATATGAGTCTCTAATTGCATTCATTTTGTTGACAACGACATCCATAGACATCCGGTCTCTTGGTGATGTTGCAGAGCATGAGAGCCCTATTTGCATCAATGAATCCAAGCATTCCTCCAATCTTTTTGCTTTGACTGGGCCAGGATCTTTATATCCTGCTACTTGTCTTTCTTCTATGCGATTTCCATATTTGTTGTCATCATCGTCATCTTCATCATTCTCGTCATCTGTTTCAGAGAGCAATGAAGGCTCAACTATGTCCATGACATGGTCAGGGAAAGCCATGGCTGCGAATTGGTGAATGCTTAGACCATCTTTGAACATGTCATCCGTTGGTCTTTTTCCTGTGAACATTTCTAGCAACAGTATCCCATAGCTATAAACATCTCCAAGTATGGAAACTTGGCCTCCCATTCCATACTCTGTCAATCGACACATACATTAGGATGTCACATTCAATTTTCTTTAATAATAAGTTAATAGGAATAGACAAAAAAATGAGGATTATAAAACTTCATATACCTAGAGGAATATAGCCTATGGAACCCTTTAGCCCAACTGACATGGTTTGAGTTTTGGTGGGATTATTTGATGCTTCCAAAAGGAACCTTGCTAGACCAAAGTCACCAACATGGGCTACCATATCTTCATCAAGAAGAACGTTGCTTGGCTTTAAGTCACAATGAACAATGCATGTTTCACAATTGTGGTGTAGATAATCTAATGCAGAAGCAACATCTATGGCAACATTTAGTCTTTGGATCAGGCTCAATCTCTTACTTTGAGATTGTTCATCATCTCTTGGATGCAGCCACTGTTCTAGACTTCCATTTTCCATGAACTCAGAAACTAGACTTTTGAACTCATTACCTTGGTTGTCAATGCTTGAGCATGCGGTTATGATCTTGAGAAGATTGCGGTGCCTTATACTTCTTAAAGCTTTGCATTCATCAATGAAACTCTTGGAAGCTCCTTCTTGGTTAAGGTTTAATACCTTAACAGCAACTACCATGCCATTACTAGAGAATACTCCTCTGTACACAGAACCGAAACTTCCTGAACCAATGAGATTGTCAAGAGAGAACCTGTTGGTTGATTGAGCGAGTTCTAAGTAAGAGACGGCTAATTTCCAATCCCCATAAGAATGTGAAGTTAAAAGTGGACCTCTTGACCTTTTTACCATTCTACAAGCAGCAATAAAGCATGATAGGGCAATGAATGCAAGTGCACAAGTTACAGGAATTACTACTTTTGGGGAAAGTAATCCTTGAGATGAATGAGGCTTTTTGTTAGAGCATACAGGTAGAAGTAATTCTGGGATGCCACCACACAGCTTCTTATTTCCATGAACTGAGACACCACTTGCATTTGAAAATATTCCTTCTTCAGGCAATGCACTCTCAAAATCATTATAAGAAAGATTGAGTTGCTTAAGAGCTCTAAACTTACCTAGAAATTCAGGAATTTTCCCAGATAAGTGATTGCGTGAAATATCTATTTCTTCCACGCCTCTTAATTTTGTCAGAGTTTCAGGAATGTTTCCTTCAAATTCATTACCTTCCAAATGCAGGCTCACCAAACTAGTGCAGCTGCCAAGGGTTATGGGGATTTCACCTGATAACTTGTTTCCTGATACATCTAGCTCCGAGAGATTTACCAACTCACCCACTTCCGATGGTAGTGGACCAGTCAAAGAATTGTTTGACATGGACAAACAAATTGAAAGGGATGAAAGCCCTATAACCTCTTTAGGTATGGTTCCACTTAGTCGGTTACTAGAAAGGTTAAACATCAAAAAGCTTTGGCAGTTTCCCAGGCTTGGAGGTATGCTTCCATCAAACCTATTACCCTCCATGAAGAGCCTTGTTACTGAAGTCAAGTTACCTAGGGAGGATGGGATTGGCCCAGAAAACTTGTTAAGATTCAAATACAGTCCTTGTAACTTCTGGAGCTTGCCAATTACATCAGGAAGACTGCCACCAAAATAGTTTTGTTCCATTCCTAGATTGGTCAAGTTTACAAGATTTGCAATGCCGATAGGGATGCTTCCCTGTATCAAATTACCCCCCATTGTAAAAATTCTAAGTTTTGTTGAGAGGTTGGATATGGACTCTGGCAATTCTCCTCCAAAACGATTGCGGCTAAAACTCAACACCTCAAGATTAGTACAATTAGCAAGGAAACTGAGAGAACTCAGGTCACCAGTTTTTCCACTTCCCAGTCTATTGTCATCAAAGTTCAGTCTAGATAAGCTTTGCAAGCTTCCGAAATGTTCAGCTTGGAGTTTCCCAGTGAGACCATTTTCAGCAAAATCAAGCTGTCGAAGTCTAGAAGCATTTGACAAGGATACAGGAATATTACCTGTGAATTTGTTGACACCACCAGCAAATGTCTCCAGATTAGGAAGAGTGATCCCAACATCTTTTGGCAGCTCTCCGTGCAGCTGGTTCTCAGTAACAATGATATAGTATATGGAGGATATATTATAGATTGAAGAAGGAACCATACCAGAAAGTTTATTCCCTGCAATTACAAATCTTCCCAAGCTTGTGCAGCGCCCGAGCTCATTCGGTATGCTTCCTTGAAAATTGTTTTGAAAAATATTAATAGCATACAGAGAAGAAAAGTTCCCTATCCAATCTGGGATTGTTCCAGTGAGATTGTTACCAATAACCCATAGATGAGTTAAATTCAACAATGATTTGAGTTGATCCGGAATGGACCCAATAAGCTTATTGGAACCAACATTAATCACTCTCAGCTGTGTACAGTGAGATATGTTACTTGGAATTTTCCCACCAAAGGAATTGAAACTCAGGTTGTGATATCGCAGGCGGAGCAGACGTCCCATTTCTTGAGGAATTTCACCATGAAAGAAGTTGTGTATCAAGTTGATTCCGGTGAGATAAGTCAGATTTCCTATAGAAGGTGGTATGGAGCCTACCAATTTTTGAGCTTCCAGGTTCAAAGTCACGACTCTTTTGTTGGAATGGTTGCATGTAACGCCAACCCAGCTGCAGAAATTGATGGAACTATTCCATGTGCTCATGATATGCAGAGGATCTTCAGTTATTCTTTTCTTCAAGTCTAGCAGAGCCAGGTGATCAGATTCATCTCCAAAGGTGCTCGAGCTCATGCATAAGAGAAAGAACCCGTGAAGGAATTTAAAATAGATCTGCCTCATCTTGTTGAAAATACAGGTTTGTATGTAATTTTTTATTGTGATTTTGTTGAATGCAGTCTTGCATGAGAACTCTATTTCCATATTATTGGGTTAAATAATGCAGATTTTGTTCTAGTTTCATTATGGAGATGAGATTTTTAGTTGGGAAGCAGATCTATTTTCTATCAGATTTTTAGTTGAGATGGTGACACATGTTCTTAAGATTAAGACTTGTTACAGTATGAGTCATCTAAAGACTTGTGGATAGTTGAGATGGTGACATGTTCTAAATACTACGCGTAACATGCGTATAGAGTTAAAATGATTAATTAAGACAGTATTATATTATTATATATAGCTCCAGGGGAGACGAACATTTTGCTAAAGCAGGGTATGGTAAATTTCTGCACCAGTAAATACAAAAGGACCAAATAATATCATATAAAATCCTCATGCAGCTTAATATGGTTGAAGAAGATAAAATCTCACATCCACATAGTTCGATTTATTTGAGTCTGCATAAGATTATTGAGAATTAAAGAAAAAGTTGGGGGAAACATTTTAAGATCATACATATATATGAAGAAGATAAAATCTCACATCGACGGTTCGATTTATTTGAGTCTGCATAAGATTATTAAGAATTAAAGAAAAAGTTAACGGAAACATTTTAAGACCATGCACATATGTGAAGAATATACAAATTATAAAATGGTCGCACTTTTTTTTTTCTTTTGTCTTCTGGATTTTGTAATAAATGGTCTACCCACTATAAACCTAAAATTTATAATACATTATCTGTGTAGTGTCCATTGTTTTCGCTGGTGCAGTAGAAGTAAGGATGGTAATGGGTCGGGTAAGAGTCGGGTATGACAATACCATTCTCATCCCCGCTCTCCATCCCTACTCCCTTCCCTGAATCCATCCCTGTTTATTAGGTTTCGGGGAATCCCCGTCCACGTCCCCGTCGGGGGACTATCCCCCATACTCACCCCGAATCCCCAATTTTTTTGCATAAAAAATACAGAAAATTAGGAAAAATTAAGAGAGGGAAGTTAACTTAGGGTTAAACATAAATATTATAATTATTTATTTATTTATTTATTTATTTAAATATAAACATATTTATTTTCGGGTCGGGTTCAGGGATGAGGACGCCAATACCATCCCCTCTCCATACCCGTCGGGGATTTTTCAAGTTCGGGGATCCCCATACCCGATACCCATTTAGCCCCGAAATCTCCCCCCGTTAGGGTCGGAGACCCGCCCCTACGGGAATTTTTGCCATCCTAAGTAGAAGGCCCAAAAACAACACACAAAAAGGAAACCTGCCTGGTTCATAAATATTCCAAGGTTGCTTTGTGACATGAAGAAGTGGTGTAGCCTATGAATTTTATATATTTTTTTAAAGTCTAAACTACAAGGGAAATGAGGGTTTTCTAATAAACACACTACTAAGGTTCCATGACTCCATGGGGTTCGAATATGAGACCACCAGTCTACAAATTAATGCTATTTTTTTCACTAGCCTAGATCTCGATAGATGTTGACTGTGAATTCTTATTATTAGACTTAAAATAATTAGGATTTAAACTGATATGTTTATTCTTCTCTCCTCAAAGAGGAATATATATACTACATACTGAATGAATACTAATAGGAAATATTGTAATAACCCAAACCAAAATATCTAAAAATTAGGATTTCTTTATTCTACCCAAAAGACGATTTTGCCCTCGCATATTTTAATGGGGAAAAATTTGACTTTTTAATCGAGAAATAATTTGGCGATTCCGCTTGCGCCGTTGCGTAGGGCACGACGAAATGAGTCCGTAGACATGGAGTAGACCCGAATCGGAGTTGTAACGAAGAAAATACGATCAAAATAGCGCAAAAGGTAAAATGGTAATTTGGTCAAAAAGTCAGATTTTTATCCCTCTCCTTCTTCTCTCTCCTCATTTCTCTCTCCTCTCTCTCTCTCCTCCCGTTTCGACCCAGCCCCGACCTCCGCTTGCTTTTCACGACGCCACGGCCGCCAGACTTGGAGCCGATCTCCGCCGTTGTACCAAACGAACCACCACTCGACCGCCGTCATTTCCTGACCCTTCGCCGCCGCTGCCGTGGCCGGAACTCGCCGGAAAACGCCATTGTTGCCGGATTTTCAGTTTGAACTTTGAGCTCTTAGTTCTCCTTCAATTCTCCATCAAATTGATCGAGTAAGGCATGGTTTCTCAGCTATTTTTCGTGTTCTAGCTGATAGATGTATGGGTCTCGATCGATTTTAGCTCTAAAGCGTTCGATTTTCGACTTGAAATTTGGCCGAAACTTCGACCGCCGTGATCTACTGTTTCTGGTCACTTTTGGGGGTATGTCCAAGAACAAAAGTGACTCCAAATGGGGTGTTTTACCTAGGGTAGGAGTTTGGAGTCTTGGTTCCGATATTTTTTGGCAACCCAAAATTGCTTTGGACACCCGAATCTTCCCGCGCGTGAGGCGGCGCGTGGGCGAGGGTGGTGGAGTGACTCTGGGAAGTTTTGAGATCCTCGTGTCGTCACGAGCGCGTAGGATTTTGCGGATCTCGATTCGGAGTCCGTTTGAGCCCCGAACGGATTTTCTATGTCGCGCGATCCTTGGGTGCAGTGTCGTCTAATCGTCGGATCGCACTGAATTTTGGATATGTCGGTCTACATGATTTCAGGATCGTGTAGGATTCGACAGATTGCGAATCGGAGTCCCAGATACTCCGAAATCGCGAACCCTGGGGCTAGGGTTTGGATTTTAAGCGATAACGCGATTTCGGCTAATCCGACCGTCCGTTTCGGACCAAATTCGCGGAACATGGTTCCTTCTCTATGAGGAACCTTCAGAGAAGCCCAGATTGGCCATCGGAGATCGTGGACCCCACGGGTCCCGGGTCGGCCGATCTGGCAGCTTATCGCTTAGTTAAGCGTCGGGTCTTCCAAAACAGATCTAAGAGTCTGAAAGGCTAATGTGGGCATAGGAGTAACTTGAAACGAGTGCACGTATTTCTAGGAGCCGGGGGCAGGGTGTTTAATTTAAATTCTTTTTATTCAGCAGTTTATTAATTTATTATTCTTGGATAATCAGGCACCAGAGTCCAGTAACCCGCAGGAGGGACCTTCGAAGGGTCCAGCTAGCTCGGACCAGCAGTGAGTGGACTTTTCTTTCTTAAAAGATTTTATAATTATATTTTCTATTTGATCTTGAATAAGTGTTATAGCATGAATTTTATTGTGAAATATCTTTATTTTTATAAAAATTAGTCAAGCAACAGATTTGAGGTTTTTGAGCCAAAAATAGTAGTTTAGCTCAGATTACCAAAGTACAGAGGGTATCAGTTTTATCAGATAGTTGTTTTAGACCACCCGTACCCAACCTCTATTTAGGTGATTACCCACAGTCGGACCGATGTCTACGGACATCCAGTCTGATTTCAGTTAGTCAGTGCACTTGACTTTGCCTCACGAGTTTCGGGGACGCTCGGACCGTGAGTGCCAGGATTTGCGCTCGGCAGACTTGGTGTCCCGAGACCTGCCAGGATTGCGGCTCGGCTGACTCTGTGTCCCCGAGACCTGCCAGGATTGCGGATCAGGCTGACTACGGTCCCTGTATCTTGCCAGAGCCGCTCGAGTTGACTTGGTGTCATCGAGACCTGCCGGCGGATCAGGCTGACCATAGTCCCCTGATTTCGCCAGTTTGCAGCTCGGGTAGACTGTGTGATGCCCGAGACCTGCCAGGGGAATTGACGGATATTACAAGGGTACAATTAGGTGGTAGTTTCAAAGGATTTGAGTTCTTTTATGCAGTTATAATTTTCAGTCATTTTATACCAGTTTCTTTGATACTCATGCATATGTTATATCTTTATATCTTTGTTTAGTTATACGAGCAATTATATAAATATATTTATCTATGTTATTTGAATGTCTCAAGTTCAACTATGATCTAATCTTAGCTTTTCTATTCCTACTGATTTCAAAACGGGGGTTATTATGTTCTAACTTATTTTTAAGAACCTTAATTTTTGTCCACTCACAACTTTAAACTTATTTTTCGCCCCCAGGCCGTAGAAGAACGAAGGAAACCACTCGGGCCATCTTCCCAGCTTCCGCCCACCACCAAATTGTAGGATTTCATTGTAAATTTTCTTAAAGTTCTGTAAATTTGTAGAAATGCTCTGATATCCAGTTGAGATCTGTTGTTTGAGATATTCTGGCAGTTGGTGTGGTATTTGAGCTTGTTTGACAGGTGGAAGACTTTGGGTTTGGTCAAAATACAGGGGAAATTCTGCCGAATTTTCGGCAGAAGTTTAAAGGAAATTTTAAAAGAATTTTGAAACGAGAAGGGTAAAAAGGTCATTTGTGCTCGACATTCGCCAGGTGTCAGACACGCACAGGATTCGACTCGGATTCCAAAGTGGAAATTGGGTCGGGTCCTGTCAAATATGTACAAAATCTCCTGATTCTACTCAAATTAGATAATTACAATAAAATATAAATTCTATTCCTAATATAAACAAATTATATTCCTAATAGGAACGTTGCGCCAACAATTAGCAGTGACCATCAATGTCTTAATAATAGGTGGGAGAGACCGAAATCTTCTAACTACGAAAGAAAATCTTTCATCTTTGAATGTAAAATACTCTCAAAATATAAGTCAAGTCTATTCATATATATTTTTTCTTTTGGTCAAAGTTTATACATGGCCATGCAAGTAAAATCAGAATTGGATGACTTATCCCTCAATCGTAAGTTAACCATTCTACAAGCTAGAGAGATTTATGGGTTTTAATTGATTTATCACACAAACGAGTCTAGGGGCCCATATTATATTCAACAAGATCATCAAAGTCATTAACCCAATACATCAGTTTTGCGTACAACACGGGATCACTAATAACATGTCACTCTCTCATAAGAAATTGTTAAGACAACTAGATCACTAATTAAAAAGAAATGCAATATCTTAACACGATTGAGTTCAACCCTCATCTGAATATATTCGAATAGAACAAATAGGGGTTTAGGGTTAACAGAGACATTTCAACTACCATAAAAATATTTAGATTGAATAACGTGAATCAGCCAAGTGATGGTCGAATAATTGCATAAGGATTACCTTTAATCCCAAATGCATCGGTCCATGAATAAAAATACTTGTAAAAACAGCGCATGGACCTCACCGTTCATATCTGTTTAGGTTTTTCATCAGTTGGCAATATACAAAAACTTAGAGAGTACGCTACTATTAAAATTAATATCTGAATTATTTTGCTGCATGTTCCAATCGTAAATAATATAGAAGAAAAAATATATATAGTAAGAAATTAGTTTTCATTTTTTTAGGATATTTCCTATTGAGGGAGACCATAACATACTAACACTGCACGGATGCTAGGACTTGAACCAGAACCTTTCCTAAGAAAGCAATTACTCTAAACTACTACACTAGTTGGTCATTTGTTTTTTTAATTTTAAATGAGTAGATGGGAAGGAAAATTTGAATATTCGACTTCAATGTTGACTCAAGATAAATCATATACCTAATAATTGAAACACCAGTTACCAGGTTAAAAAAAAATTTCCAACATTCTCATCACATATTTCAAAACGGATTCGATAGTTTTGATTGTTGTTGAAGAAAAGGTTAATGTCTGTAAGTAGCAGAACAACCAGCTCCGTCTGCTCGGAATAAATAATTTTACACCCCAGTGAAGAAAGGTTGGTTCTCCAATTTAATTATGTGGGGGGAACAACAGAATAAAGAATGAGACGGAACACAGTCATAATAATACGTAGTTTTATAAAGCTTATGCAACATACCCCTCCTCCTTAGGTCCGCAGCAAAGTTGACGTTTAAGGAGGGAAAAAAATGTACCAAGAACATGGCCAAGTTGTTAGTAATCCAATATTTTTGGTCACCACTTAAACAGTTAAGTCTCAAGGACCGACTCCAGTTTCGAACCTACGGGGCGGATTAAGGCTTCAAAATTTCCTGAAATATTGCCAAAAAAGTCTCAAGGGTAGGGTGGGTCTTCTGCTGCCCCAAAAACAAACGTATGGCCTTCTGGGTTTGATGAGATTCCAATTTAATGCGTAAGTATGGGTTTGGTTGGCCAGGAAATAGCCTGGTATCTTTCTAGCTTTTGAAGTCATTGAAAAAGAAAGCAATATCCGTCAAAAGGGTAATTGCCTAATCATTAAATAAGATTATTGCAAAACATGTTTCCATCACCATATTTTCATTATTGATAATCTAATGGACCCTCTTAATTATTCATTTATAAATTAATATCCCACACAATGCTCACGCATTTTTACAGGCGGCTATCTTCTTTGTTTTTTATTTTAATTCAGCATTTGACTCTTACCAAAAAGTCTCGTATTGAATGCTTCAAAGCCAGACGCCTAGAGAGTAAGCACTACACTATAGAAGCCTGCAACAATTCTTTGTATTAGCGTGTGTCGTTATAACCTTCGGTTATTTCGCCATGAAAGTTCCTTTTGAGCTATATTTCTTCAACCTTACTTCTTCCCCCATGCAACTCCTCTGACGACGATGAGTAGAATGGACAGCCGCCTACTTAGCCTTGCCAAATTTCATATCTTCTGTACTCTATCACTAGCTGCAATCATCTTCATCATCTATGCCGATAGCATCATCTATAATGACTCCGAAAAATCGGTTGAGTTGAATGATAAAGCTCCTTCTCCAGTGCTGCTGCAGACTCATAGTTCTGCAGGCCATTTGATCAAGTCTGATATAAATCGCATAGCTCTGCATTCCATGCAGGAAGAGACCCTTGAGGTTGGTAGAGAAATTTCAAGTCCTCTTGTTCCTCCTTTCAATGCCACAGAAGAGGAAAGAATCGCTTGGTTTCGGAGCAAGCTACCCAAATTTGAGATTTTCAAATCAGACAAGTTTGCAAGGCAATTCCACGGTCGTGTTCTGGAATTCTTTAACAAGAAGTGTGAGGGGAAGTTCTTTATGACATGGATTTCACCGGTGAGGTCCTTTGGAAGCAGAGAGTTTTTGTCCATGGAGAGTCTTTTCAGAGCCCACCCTCATGGATGCTTGATGATTCTCTCGAGAACTATGGACTCCCGACGTGGTTACAGAATTCTGAAACCGCTGCAGGATCGCGGGTTCAAGGTTCATGCAGTGACACCAGACTTATCATTTCTGTTCAAGAACACCCCAGCTGAAGCCTGGTTTGCTGAAATGAAGGGAGGCAAAAAAGACCCTGGTGGGATCCCATTAGCCCAGAATCTGTCTAATTTGATGAGGCTTGCAATTCTATACAAGTATGGAGGTGTTTACTTAGACATGGATTTCATAGTTTTGAATTCATTCTTGGGGTTGAGAAACTCAATCGGTGCACAAAGTTTGGATGTGGCATCTAAAAACTGGACCAGGTTAAATAATGCAGTTCTGGTGTTTGATATGAATCATCCCCTTCTGTACAAATTCATGGAGGAATTTGCCTTCACTTTTGATGGGAATAAATGGGGGCACAATGGTCCCTATCTGGTGTCCAGAGTGGTCCGGAGGGTGCAAAACCGACCAGGTTACAACTTTACAATTCTACCCCCCATCGCCTTTTACCCCGTCGATTGGAATAGGATTGGGGGACTGTTTAAGAAGCCAGGAAGCCAAGCTCATTCTCGATGGGTAAAAGCAAAGCTGCTTCAGCTCAGCGGGGAGACTTATGGGGTACACTTGTGGAACAAGCAAAGTAGCCGAGTCGCGATCGAAGAAGGAAGCATTATGCAGAGATTAATCTCCGATCATTGTGTCATTTGCAGTGACATATACAGTTCTGAAAGAATTTTCTCAAACGAATAAATGGTGAAGCATCTTCAACCAACCAACTCTGGCGAAGCCGCAGACTGGAAATCGATACAAGCCTCCTATTTGTTAGTATACTCTGTTGCAGGAATTAGCTACGATTCAAGAGCTATGGAATTCCCTCTCTTTTTTTCTTTTTCTTTTTTTCTTTCTTTTTTTCCATTCATATAAAGTTCAATGTCTTTTTTACTTTCATTTTGAATCTTTTGCCCCAGTTTAAGTAAGATCATCATTTCATTGTAAATCCAAGATTCTGTAAACGAGTTGTAGCAGACATTCCCTGTCTCAATATGTTAATAGAAGCTAACCCTTTTTTATTTTTTGATATAAATAAACAAATGAGGTTTTCCTGTATTACAAGTCTGCAGACAAATACTAATATTTTCTTCCACAAAAAGCAATCCTAAGCCGCCTCAATCTTAATCTCAATCTAAATCCTCTGCATCTCCATAACCCAAACCCGGGCAATCTCCTAAATGACTTTTTCCTAGTCAGCTTGCGGTTGCCAATTCTTACCTCTGTATTCCGGAAGCCACGCTCTCCATCCCGGAAGCTACCATCTGAAGGAAACTTACTTGGTCCATCAATCCTAGATTCATTTATTGGTCCAAACTGCTTGATGGATTGCCATGGATCATGCATTTCATTTTCATTGTCTGTATCACTGCCCCATAGAAGAATAGGCTTAATTATGGATGAGCCACTGAAATCCTCAAAATGGTTCGCCAAACTTGTATGCTCCATGTCAAATAATCTCCTCAACGATGTGTTTCCTACTTTCATCAAACCTAACAAACTGCTACTTTTTTGAGCTGAAGAAAACGAGGAACAAGAAGCAGCTGAGGAAGAGGAGGAAGAAGACGAAGATGAAGACCGATAAAGAGATTTCTGATACTCTATAATCCGCCTTATCCTTTCTTTTTGAACTTCTGGATCAACAAGGCAACTGCTATCATCATCCTTCTCTTCGGTTATTTCCGATGAATTCATCATAGTCCTAAAGGTCTAGGGTATTGGGAGCCGATAAAGGAGTAGACAAGATGCAGGTTTATGAAGAAGAAGCAGAATAGTGAAAGAAAACACCAGCGGAAGGGACTAAGGCGGCAATAAATCCCTATAAACTATAACGAATGCTGAAAGCCGGCGATATGAAAGCATTTGTTTTTCCTACCATGTGTTTCCAGGAAGGTTTTGTGTCAAAAAAGACAAGACAGGAACAAAATAGTCTAGCTAGATTTTAAACAATTAAATAAACAAGTGAAGTGAAACACAAAGCATATCTGGGAAACTGTCCTTCCAAACTACAAAAAATAAACACATATGGAAATTGAAGTTTAAAGCTTAATTGAATTCACTAATACCAAGCAAGACCAAGAAAAGTATTGATCAAAGACTCATCAAATAAAGCAATTCGAGGTACATAAATTACAATTATAAATAAAAATCATAGAGACTGGGCTCAACTAGCTAAGACAGAGACTCATCAATTTCAACCTTGACAACTGTATCGTCTTCAAACTTATCTTTCTTAGGGGGAGCCACAGGCACCGGAACCCTAGGTGGACCTCTTCCCTTGTTCTTGTTCCGAGGCCTAGCCTAAAGTTCAAATTTTTATTTTTCACAAAATATTCAAAATTCAGAAAAACAAATACAAAATCATAAAATTTTATGAAATTCATGAGCAAAAGGTGATGAGGAAACGGTCAAAATCAGAAATTTGACTTACATTGCCATAAGAGTGATTGAAACGCTTTCCTCTTTCGGTTTTCTTATCGCCCCTACCGCAGTACACTGAAGAAGCAGAAAGCAAAAATCAGGGAAAATAAGAGAGAGAGAGAGAGAGAGAGAGAGAGAGAGAGAGAGGAGTTTGGAATTAAGGTGTACCTGAAGGGACTGATGGAGTGGTAGCTGTGGAGACTGGGAGCGAAGCTGTGGAGGAGGGGAGAGAAATGGATAGGGTTTCAGACTGAGAAAACGAAATGCGAGAGCTGAAAGTGAGCGTTTGAGTGGGGATTGGAAGAGCTCCGAGTATCAGTGACGCCATGGTTGAAGCTTGACGCTTGAGAGAAGCGGATAAGGTTTTCGAGGGAAAGTGTTGTGTTTTAGGAGATGGCTCCTGTTTTAGAGACCGTTGGGTTGGGTCTCGCTTGTAATAGTCCTGGGCTGGCTTTTCAGAGGGCCCAAATTGGGGTTCATCCACAAGGCTCAAGCTCACAATTAGGTTGGGTCTTCAATTAACTGAGAGAGAAAATTGGTTTGGTCTTCCAAGTTCCAACCAATAAAATTAGAATCATATGTATCTAGAGATTTTATAGGCATAATGAGAAATTTTGTGATTGTTTTCAAAATGTGGTGGGTGTGCTAATCAAAACCTTAGGTGCATTTACAAATCCTTAAAATATTCTCTCATACGTATACATGTAAGTGATTCTCTTCTACGTGATGAAACTACAATGTTAAACCAATGTTGAAAGATATTTCAAGTTTAAATGCCTCATTTCTCGTTAATAAAACAAAAATACAAAGCTATTTGATTGGTGAGAGAAATGATGAAATTTCTCACTCACAAATATTATTATAGGAGTTCATTTCCTGATGAGAATGCCCTTCTTTAATATTATTGTTGGATATAAACAAGCTGAAATAAGTAGCTAGAAATGTGGCCTATTCTTATATTGACCTCTAAATTGATACAAGGATGTAATTGGTATTTACGTCCAGATATTTAAAGATTGATTCATCATTGAAACAAACATTTTTATACCAAATTTAGAATACACTAGATGCCAAAAAATTTGCCAAATTAAGGACCAGCACTGTACGAAGTGTAGACCAGTAACATGCAGTGGTAAATCCTTGTATATGTACTGCCATCAGAAACCTCCTATTTCAATTTCCGCTACTATTATGTATATGTAAGGCCGTACTTGGCCAGACCGTACAATGTGCCTCATCTAGAACAACGCTTTCTCCAAAAAAATAATCACCCTATCCTACTCTTTTGAAGGTGAAAAGAATGTCTCAGAAAGTGTTTGATTACAGGCTACTTAGGCGCACCCCAAAATATCCCATCTTCTCCACCATCTCATTTGCTATCATATTCTTCATCATCTATGCAGACAACACTGTCTTTAACCTTCCCATGCATCCTGTTGACCTGAGAATCCATGAATTTTTTCAAGATCACAACACTCGATTACCTCGACAGAAAACTGAATCAACCTTGACTGCTGAGAGCATGCCACAGCTTTCCATGCAGGAAAATATAGATGAAGTTGCAGAGGAAGTTCCTGATCCTTTGGTTCCTCCAGAAAAGGTCACAAAAGGGGAAGCTCCCGGAACTGCAGATACTCAACTCAAACAATTTAACAGAGCAGTTTCATGGTCGAGTACTTGAGTTCCTCAACCATGGATGCAGTGTTCAGTTCTACATGATATGGTTTTCACCCTAAACCAAGTTTGGCAAAAGAGAATTCGTGGCCATGGACAGTCTCTTTAAATTCAATCCTAAAGGGTGCTTGATGATCCTATCAAAAAGCATGGATTCAGGAAGTGGATACAGAATCCTAAAGCCGCTTCTCGATCGAGGATTCAAAGTAATAGCATTAACACCAGACCTGCCCTCTCTAGTCAAGAACACCCCAGGTGAAACTTGGCTTCAAGAATTATGACTAGTCTCAGACAACTGTGTCATTTTCCCTGATATGTATACTTCTTAAGGAAATTTTTGCGCCATAAGATGGTGAAGGTGAAGCATATATTCTTAGGCATTTGACTCACCTAGTCACATCACGTGTAGCAGAACCCACTATCTCTGTAGTAGATGTTCATAGTTCCATTACAGAGAGGGTCGCGGGTGTGTGGGCGAGGGGTCGTCGCGGCCTGGTGGTGGTGGTCGACTCGTGGTGAAAGAGAAGGAAGCAACAGCTTGAGGTTTCTAAAGTCAAAAACAAAACAAAAAAACCCGCCCAGGCTTCCAGACCTGCCTAGAACCGCGTAGACCCGCCTAGGCCGATTTTTCGAATCTGAAGCAAAAGAAAAGAATTCATAGCTATTTGAATCTCCCAACTTGAAGCAGATTCTTGTCATCCCATACTATCAGTTTTCGGATTGAAAAATCTTACATCTTTGCAAGCATCAACACTTGAAAGTACTCCAGCCTCCCTAAGTAGACCAGTAACAAAGGTCCAAGCTTTACCTACACACAGCTTGCCTGGATGGTCCCTGATAAATAAACAACGGTGATTTGAGCATAACCCATCACCATAAAAACATCCAACTTCAAGCTCAATCCCAGAAACATAAAACTTTTGAAGTGCAAAAATTGAATCCCCATGTTACCTTCATTTAAAGAGCAAGAGAGAGCAAGAAACGGGGGTGAGAATTTACATTTTATGTGTCTGAAATGGTTAATGGGTAGTAGCTGCTGAGACTGAGAACAAAACAGTGGAAGAGAGGATCCAAGTGGCAAACGAAATGCGAGCTTAAGATAAACCGTGTTAGTTTGAGAGCAAAGCGTTTTAGAGACCGTTTGGTGGGCTTTCGGCTTGTATTATTAACTCTGAAGGCCCAAAACGATGGGCTTCATTCACAAGCCTCAAGCCCAACAAACAAACAAAAAAAAAAGTATAAAAATATAAATTATAAAGGGCAGTTTTGTAATTTAAAATGGTTCTCTAAAATTCTTAATATTCTCATAAAATTCAATGAATGCTAATGAAAAATTCTTACGTGTATCCAGAGATTTAATCACTGTTCTAATCAACGGGATCTAACCTAGTAATCTAGTTATGAGATTCTTACGTGTATCCAGAGATTTAATCACTGTTCTAATCAACGGGATTTAACCTAGTAATCTAATCAAATCCTCGATGCATTTTAGAAACCCTAAAATTGCTCATGTTTTATAGGAGCAATGATGTTGTTGGAAATGACAATATTGGAGGTCCACTTGAATGCGAGAGTTGATTTCTACCTGTAGGTGAGCCAACAAAGCTATTTGGTTCGTATGATGAACATGTCCCTCTCTTTGATAATTATTGTTTGATTGATCCAATGATGTAAGAGGTATAAATAATCAACAAGCTGTAATAAGTAGCTATTAAATCTGCCCTTTTCATATATTAACCCCTTAATTGATTCAAGGATGTAATTTGTATTTATGTTTGTCATAATGGACATGAAAGCTCGATCCATTAAGATTGTTTTGAACATTAAAGCAATCAAAAACACTCATAACATTTGCTAAATATTTAGTCCTCATAATTGCAATACTTGCCACATACATTCACGTCTAATTCTTGCAAAGATGATTCAAATCAGAGCCATGTTTAAATCATTTCAAGCTCGTCCACACCATTGCTTTAAGTCATACGCTAAATAGAAACTTATAAATACCACTTGGCTTTATCACCATGGCTCCTCATCAAGATCAATGCCTTCTCCAAAAGAATCCTCTCCCAATTCTACACTCATGACAGTCAAAAGAATGTCTCACAAAGTGTTGGATCACAGCCACTTTAGCCGCACCACGAAATCCTCCCTCTTCTCCACCATCTCATTTGCTGTCATCTTCTTCATCATCTATGCAGACATCTTTGTCTCCAACCTTCCCATGCAAACAATTGACTTGAGAAATCATGAAGTTCTTGACCATAATCATGACCAGACTCAGGTGCCTCAAGAGCAAATTGAGTCAACCTTCATAACTGATCAGAGCAAGCCACAGCTTTCAATTCAAGCAAAGATTGAGGAACTTGAAGATGAAATTCGTGATCCTCTGGTTCCTCCAGAAAATGTCACAAGAGAGGAAAGACTTGTGTGGTTCCGACGAAAACTGCCAGAGCTAGAGATACTCAAGTCAAACAACTTGTCACAGCAGTTCCATGGTCGAGTGCTCGAGTTCCTCAACAATGGATGCAGCCTTCAATTCTACATGGTATGGCTTTCACCAGCAAAGTCATTTGGGGAAAGAGATTTCTTGACCATGGACACCCTCTTCAAATCCCACCCTCAAGGATGCTTGATGATCATATCAAACTCCATGGACTCAGCAAGAGGGTACAGAATCCTGAAGCCTTTACTTGACAGAGGGTTCAAAATACTTGCAATCGCACCAGACTTGCCCTTTCTTGTCAAGAACACACCAGCTGAGTCTTGGCTTGAAGAATTAAAGAGTGGCAGGACAGACCCAGGTTACATCCCATTATCTCAAAACCTAGCCAATCTGATTAGGCTTGCAATGCTATACAAATATGGGGGTATCTACTTGGACACAGACTTGATAATTCTGAAGGATTTATCTGGGTTAAGGAATGCAATTGGAGCACAAAGTTTGGATTCAGAGTCCAAAATCTGGAACAGACTAAATGGTGCAGTGATGATCTTTGACATAAACCATCCAATTCTGTTAGAATTCTTAGAAGAATTTGCTACAACTTTTAATGGGAACAAATGGGGTCACAATGGACCTTACTTGGTCTCCAGAGTAATCGCTAGACTAGAAGGGAGTGGAAGGTCACTGGATTATAACCTTACAATATTGCCTCCTGAGGCATTCTATCCATTGGACTGGATTAGGATACACAGGATCTTCAGGAAGCCCGAGAGGGAATCGGAGTCAAGAGCGGTGGAAATGACACTAAATGAGCTAAATGCAAGGGAGACTTACGTTGTGCACCTATGGAACAAACGAAGTAGACAGTTGGCCATTGGAGAGGGAAGTGTCATGGCGAGATTGATCTCAGAGCACTGTGTCATTTGCCAGGACCTATATGTTTCTTAAAGAAAACTTATATGCTGTAATATGGTGAAGGAGAAGCTACTTCAAGCAAAGTGACTCATATGTGGCAAAGCCTCTGCAGAACTCAGAAAAGAATAGGAGCTCTTTGTTCAGAAGTAAAATTAAATTGGTAGTCTTTGATGCTTGAATAAGTCCCAAGGCTAGGGAAGTTTTTGTTTAATGCATTGCCAAGCATTTTTTATTTTCTATCTTTTTGGTTTGAGATATTCTATTTCTCTAGTTTCAAATGTAAAAAGATCACGACTTTATATATGTAATTTTAAATATTCTCAAAAGTATGGTAAATCTGTTATGGGTATTTCTGTTTCGATGAGTGTTCAAATTTAGTAGAAAAGCTCTCTGCATTTTAAAGAGAAGCAAACCAACCAATCAATCCTATTGCTTTAATCACTTCACTTCAGCACAAACTTTTTGCACAAAAACTTTCTGATGCCATCAAGTCCTTTTTCTAGTGATCCATTTCTGGATCCACAAAATAACACATAAATTCTGGATCCACTGCGTTTCAGTTGGTGATTTGTTGTTGTGGAATCTAAATTTGGGAGGTAGAATTTGTGCAAAAGATGAAGCAAATGATGGTTTTTTGTGTCAGGCTCTTCTTTTGTTGACTTTTGGTTCATTTCAAAGAACTTAAGAGCAAGGCTAGTGACAGAGTTTGGTGTACCCTTAAGATGAGACTTCATAGCATCATACAAACTTTTGAGAATAAAGAAGGGGATCTGGTTTTCAAGTAATATCAGATCATGGCGAAGAGCTGCAATCATCCAAGCACTATTGAATATTGGATCAGATTCGTCTTCTAACTTCATATTTAAGTGTTGGTCATACCTGAGGAAAAGTTCCAATATAAAGCAACCATCTAGTAACATGATTTCTGCTAGCACATTCTTATCAATGTGGTCTATCTTTTCGGAATAGCATCCACGAACCTTTTCATCTAAATCATAAATAGCATTGGTACACACTTCTAAACATTGGAGGGATTGTTGATGATCTTCTATTCGTGCAAAAAAATATTGCATGTATTGCCATTTATGATGTCTCATAGCTACAAGGGCATGGTTGCCTAGATGGAAGGGTCCAATTGAGACAACACGAGAGTTGTATGCTTCATCCTTGACTTTTCGAAGGTTTTTTGGAACTTTATAAATGCTCAAGTTTTCTGACCCTGTTGCCACTTTCTGGTGAAGTTTTTTAGTAATCTCCCGCTTCCATTCGTTCTTATCAGTTGCTTCTGCTTCCTACCATGATTTTATAGGACAGCAATGAAACACAACATAAGTATAACACATGCATGACTCAAAAAAGTTACAAAAAAAATTGCAATATTGATGAAACAACTGCATCGGAAACTCAAATCTAAATCTTACCAGTTGTAGGATGTCCTCATTACTCATCTCAGCAGATTTTCCTTCACCGTTCAGCTTCCTGAGGGACGGAATATTGCCTTTTATACACCTATTATGATTAAATATAATTATAGAAGACTTGTTCCTATCCCCATATGCTTTATCAAGTTGACAATAGGTTATTTAATAGTACTTTCCTCCTCTGCGCTCCCAAACCTATTGTTTTCTGAGAACTTCAAGTTCTCAAACAGACCAAGTCAATCATCAAGTTTTTAACTTTTGCTAAATTTATTAGTTAGAAATATTGAACCTTTTTTATAATGGTAATGTTGTGTGTAAAAGTTTGTCAATTTATTATATTAGGCTCAAGCATCCTAATGTCTCTGTCCTTAGAAGTTGACTTTAGTCGTCAATCAGCTTTGACATCTTAATCTCAGAAGAAAACTAAACATGTAGTGGTTTGTGGAGTTTTCTTTGTATTTGTTTGTATCTGAACCCAACCGAAAGAGAAAAAACGTAACAGATGCATTTTTATACTGTAATGTGCACCCCCGTCTTCACACTAACACACGAGAGATGAAATTGCAAAACCAGAAACTCCAACAAGTTAAAAAGAAATATATTTCAATGTCAACGGAAAATACTTACTGATAGACTTTACTCTTATATGGCCGTATGTTTTCTGAAAGTTGAGAACATCTCATTCAGTCGTACTTCCCTCCTCCTGCCCTCCCAAATCATTTTTTCTTTCCTTTTCGGAGAACTTCTAGTTCTCAACATACCAAGTCAACAATTAGGTTTGTATTTTCTTTGCCAGATTTATTAGTTAAAAATATTTCAATTCTATAATAGCTGCTTGTGTGTTAAAATAGTGAATTTATTTTATTAAGCAAAACCATCCTAATGGATGCCCCTGTCCTTTGTTCTGTTGGAGAAAAAAAAAAAAAAACCCTAATTAAACAAGAACTTCTAAGTTTAATCTTCATCTCTTACAAAAGAAAGCTAAACTTACTGTTAGTGTATAGGTGTAGCTGCTGTAATGGAATTAGAATAGGAAGGTTCTATTCTAGAAGGCTGCCTTGGATCACAGTCCAAGTGTACAGCTGTGAATGTAATAGCATTTGCCACTTGTCATTATCTTATAGGGTTATGAAAGTTTGGTTAGATTGTGTGATGTAATAGGGGAACATTTCCTTTGTAACGGTTTTGGTCAGCAAGAGAATATATGCATGTTTTTGGTGCTGAGCTGAGACAGCTAGCAATCTTCTCCAAAGCTCTCTCTCTCTCATTCACACAAATCTGACCTCCCCTAATCCAAAAGCTCTCTGCATGTTCATTAAATGTTATTACATGTTTTGATTGAATACATATGCATGATCATGTTCATCAAATGTTAACATGGCCTCAGAGCCAGGTTTGATCTTGTAATACTGGGAGTTTTCTGTGCTAAGCTATTGGAGCTGCAGCTGAGCTAGAGTTCTGCTAATCTAAGTCTAACATGGCTGGATCAAGTGGTGGTGAGTTGAGAGCACCAATCTTCAATGGTGAGAACTACGATTTCTGGAGCATTAGGATGAAGACCATCTTCAAATCTCATGGACTGTGGGATTTTGTGATCAAAGGATTTGATGGAATGGATCTGAAGAAGTCAGATGAATCTGATGATCAAAAGGAGGAGACAGAAGGATCAAGTGGGAAAGGCATGGTTGCTGAGGTACTCATGAAGGATGCCAAGGCCCTTGGATTGATTCAAGGAGCAGTTTCAGAGGAGATATTCCCACGAATATCTCATGAAGAAACATCAAAAGGTGCCTGGAGTATTCTGCAGCAAGAATTCCATGGAGATAAGCAGGTAAGGAGTGTTAAATTGCAAGGCCTTAGAAGAGAATTTGAATATACAAGAATGAAGGATGATGAATCCTTAACTGTCTATGTTACTAAACTATTTGATTTAATTAATCAAATGAGAAGTTATGGGGAGGAATTGCCTAGGGAGAGAATTGTTCAAAAACTGCTTATCAGTCTGCCATCTACATATGACTCTATCTGTTCAGTCATTGAACATTCTAGAGATCTGAATGAGATTGAGGTGCAGGAGGTTGTTGCCTCACTAAAGAGCTTTGAGTTGCGTTTAGATAGGCACTATGAAAACAGAACAGAAAAGGCATTTGCTAGCCTTAGTGTAGATGCCAAACAGACTAAGACTGGAGAACAGAACAGCAAGCAGAATAAGAATTGGAAATCCAAAGGCAAGAAGTGGGATAACAAGGCAAGTGAAGGCACTAAAACTCCCTGCAAGCACTGTGGTAAGCTACATTTTGGTGAATGTCGATTCAAGGGCAAGCCAAAGTGTTATAACTGTGATAAGCTTGGCCACATTGCAAAAGACTGCTATAGCAAGAACACACCACAGCAGGTCAACTATGCTACTCAAGTGGAAGCTGCACCAACAATGTTCTATGCTAGCAATGTAAGTGGTGCTGGTGTAACAAGGGATGAAGAGATCTGGTATTTGGACAGTGGGTGTAGTAATCACATGACAGGAAAAGAGGATTTGTTGGTGGATATTGACAGAAAGGTGACTGCCAAGGTTGAAATGGGAACTGGACAGCTTGTAGAAGTAACTGGAAAAGGCACTATTGTGGTTGAAACCAAAGCAGGCAAGAGACATATCAAAGAAATTATGCTTGTACCTGGACTGAAAGAGAACTTACTCAGTGTGGGACAGATGATAGAACATGGCTATTATTTGGTATTTGGTGATCACAAGGTGGAAATCTACAATGACAGCTCTCATACAAATCTGGTGGCAAAGGTTCAGATGAAAGGAAACAGAAGCTTTCCTTTGAAGTTGCAAGCTGAAATGCACTTTGCTTATAGAGCAAGTGTAGACCATTCCACTGATCTCTGGCATAGAAGGTTTGGACATCTCAATATGAGTAGTCTAAAACTATTGAAAGAACAAGATATGGTAGTAGGGCTGCCAGAAATTAAAGAAGATAGACAGGTATGTGAGGGGTGTGTTCTAGGCAAGCAGAGTAGAGAAGCATTTCCAAGAGAAGCTATCTCTAGAGCATCAACCCCACTAGAACTTATTCACAGTGACATCTGTGGTCCTATGCAGACAGTTACCAAAGCTGGAAATAGGTTCTTTCTCACTTTCATAGATGATTGCACAAGGATGTGTTGGGTCTATTTCTTAAGGCATAAGTCAGAAGGTCTTTGTGTGTTTAAGAAGTTCAAAGCCACTGTGGAATTGCAAAGTGGCTACAAACTAAAACAATTGAGAAGTGACAGAGGAGGAGAGTACACTTCAGTGGAGTTTGAGAGGTTCTGTGATAATGCAGGCATTGAAAGGCAGCTCACAACCTCATACACACCACAGCAAAATGGTGTGGCAGAGAGGAAGAATAGAACTATAGTAGAAATGGCCAAATGTTTGATGTTGGAAAAGAAAATTCCATTTGATTTCTGGGCAAAGGCAGTCAACACATCTGTGTACATTTTGAATAGATGTCCAACTAAAGCCTTGAGCAAAAGGACACCATTTGAGGCTTATGGTGGGAGGAAACCAGGAATTAAGCATCTGAAGGTGTTTGGTTCATTGTGTTATGCTCATGTACCAAAACAGCAAAGACAGAAGCTAGATTTGGCAAGCAAAAGGTGTATTTTCTTGGGGTATGGCAGCTGTGAAAAGGGATACAGGCTGTACAATATTGAAACTGAAAAGGTTATCATTTCAAGAGATGTGATATTTAGTGAGAATGAGTGTTGGGATTGGAATACAAAGAAGGAGACTAGTGTGAACATTCAGCTCACTGAAATCAGAGAAGAAGAACAAGGAGCAGAAGGGAGTTCTTATGAATTTGAAGAACAATTGGAAGTGAATGAGATGCCTAGCTTAAACACTGAAACCAGTGACCAAGAAAGGGAAGCAGTATCACAGGATGTTGATCATACTCCTCTCAAGTACAAGAGCATTGCAGAAATTTATGAAAAGTGCAACATGTGCATTATAGAACCAGAAAGTTTTGAAGAGGCAGCAAAGGATGACTCTTGGAAGAAAGCAATGGAAGCTGAAATCACCATGATTGAGAAGAACAATACATGGGAGCTTGTGAATAGACCATTTGATAAACCAATCATTGGAGTCAAATGGATCTATAAGACTAAACTGAACCTAGATGGATCTGTGCAGAAGAATAAGGCTCGGCTGGTGGCAAAGGGATATTCTC